>NW_019392672.1:616346-812462 GCF_000648675.2 Cimex lectularius | reverse complement strand
ACATAAACTATATACATTTGAAGATCCCTATAGCCCTGAGGTACCGGTACAGCGATTTGTGCCCGCTGCCGTGCCCCAAGACTACGCACAGGTCCGACGATATTCCAAAATATTGCCTATAAACGTCGAGCCTTCTACAATTGAAAAGGTGCTCGACTGTTACTCTATCTTTGCATAATGGGCACCTTTGAGGTCGCTTTCCTGCTAGAAGGTGCCCGTGTGTAATCCTTGTATGACCTATGCGTAGTCTTGTCAGTATGACCTTTTCCCTTTTTGACCCATTTTCCGTGAACCAGGGACCGACGTCTTTCTTAACCTGCCACAGTTTGGCAGGGTTATTCCTATTTTGCCGAGCCCAGCGGTTTTTCCATTCTTCTTTTAATGTATTTGAAATTAATAACTTGAGATCCGCTGGGCGTATTTGTTGGGAAGCGTCGTGGGGTCCTCTGGCTGCTTCTTTGGCCGCCCTGTCTGCTATAATGATGCTATGATAATCATAATAATCATGAATTTTCAATTGTATTAGCTAAATAGTGATCTCTACTTATTATTTACATTTGATGTCTAAATGAAAATAATTTATATAAAAAGATATATTCTATTTATTTTTAGTTGTGTTAATAACTATTTATAATTCGTAAATAAACGTGAGACCTAAGACTTTAAGAAGTAGAACGTATACATTACAATGACGAAAATATTACCTGGTATTTGGAAACAATTCTGAAAGGTTATAGCTTGTATAGTGATAAAAATAAATATTTTGACATTAATAACAAACTGAGAAACGCATTTAATTAATTAGAAATGGTGAGCAAATAAAATAAATGCTGTGTGAAAAATGATATTTCATACAATCAATGAATGAACAATGAACCAATGAACCTAACAATTGCTAACTTTTTATTCCTAGAAAAATTTTATATATGTATAATGCACGTCTGTGTGTGTATGTGTGTTGAAAAAATTAATCAATTAACGCCATACATAATTTGATTTATTATACTTTTAGAGTATCTTGTGCTTTCGAAAAATACTACTTACATGTTAGCGACAATTTTCATATAAAAAGGTTCGTTTTCGGAACGGTCCATGAAATTACTGATTAATTTGAGTAAGCATTGTGGTTGTGTGAATAACGTTCTTGGATCCAATTGCGTTTGGAAATTCTAGAATTAGTCGGTGGACCGGTAATGGGAGTTTTGTAAAAATTACCTTCTCAAAACGTCGTTACTTACAACGCGATCTTGAATTTCCATTACAATAGAAGAAATGGGATCATTTTTTATTCAAAGATTAATTCCCTCTGGGGGGAGTGAAGAAATACAAAACTCCCTCCCTCTCACGGCATAAACAGCATATTAAAATGCATATTAGGACGAAGGGCTGAGTATTTATTTAAATTGTGATATTTCCCTTTGTGGCGGAGAGATTTCTAATGGGCTCAGTTAATGGACTCGGATGGTCCATTTAGCCCGGCCACTTGCTTTTCAAATGGTCCAATTGGATTATCCGTGGAGAGGGCGATCCTCGCTTTGTCTCTTCTCCGATCAAAGATGAACGTAAACGATATGCATGACATTAGCCGCGCACTCATGCTACGGAAAATTGTACCTTATTCGGAATAAACCCGGCATCGTTATTTATTATTAACCCGAATAATCTTCATTGCAAAATTTATTGCTTTGAGATCAAGGTCTATATTTAACAAAACTTATATACGTAATATTTTCATACATATCGTCCAAAAACCTTCACTATTTGATCATAGCAATTAAAAAATTCCTTCTTCAAGAATAGGGCTCCCTTTTTAACTATGCTGCCACTTACAACTAGGTCGTTTTTTAACAATTAGGGAGGATTTCCGATGTAAATATGACCCTGAGAGCAGGGCCAATTATTTTTCAACAGTTATCGAACACCAGGTGGGCAAATTTGTTACTTCAGGGGAAAATCTACGTTATTATTTCAAAGAGTCCTGGAAGTAAGCATGAATAGTAATGAATTGACATGTGTATTTTCATACACGACTACAAAGTTGCTAATGCTAATACTATACATGTATATTTTGTAAGAAAGTTCCAGACATCCGTTTAAAATTATTCTAAAATTCAATAATTTCATGGTCCTCTTGACCAATTAATATATTACAATTAATTAAGGTTTTTAGTTGGGATAAAAAAGTCAATGGCACGAGCGGGATTCGAACCCACGATCTTCGGCTAGATACGCCGCTGCTCTACCACTTGAGCTATCGTGACCTCGATCCACTCGGACACCAACTTCGTATCTCAACCCCACCTTTGAGTTTTCCCTCCTTTTTTGCCATTTTTCAATGACTTTTTTATCTCAACTAAAAACCTTAATTAATTTTTCTAAAATATTCTATTTGGGCTCAATACTGGGTATGACGAGGTTTTCTATTTTTCTAAACGCTTTGACGAAACCTAAGTTCTATCAACTAACTCTATAATTTCGGTCTATTCCTTTTGGAAGTTAAAAAGGAACTTGTACGAATAAAGAAATCATTTATGCTTTCCTTGTGTTATAGACCAATGTCTTCAACACTAGCTTCATTCCCTTTACCAAACGCAGCCCTTGATGTTCCATAAAGTAATAGTTGAAGAAAAACTTTTTGGATGGCCCAAAACATTACCCTATCTGGATTAAAAACTAAACTTCACCGAACATATAAAATATCTAGTGGGAAAAGGCAAAGCAGCTATAAGAGTCCTGTTCCGTTTGATTAAAACAGAATCTGCTATGAGCATAAAGGGCAAACTCATGATTTACAACATGACCGTCAAACCCATGTTACTAGAGCAATGATTTTGTGACTGATCATTTTTTCGATAGGTCAAAGTAGGAATTGTCGTTTTCCGTGTTTTCTTTTTTGAAAAATTCCTAGGAACAAAATCTGTAGATACCAATGTATAAATTTGCGAAAACATGATGGTTCAAAATGTATGCATTCTTTAAAATCGGGAGTGGGTGATCGGTTTTTTGACCAAAAAAGCTTATTAAAATTTACTATCATTGCTATAGGGCGCCGCTCCAGATGAGTTCCTGGCTCCAGAGCTCAATTTGAAGTTTTCCTTAAAAAGTGCAAAAATTAACATATTCCCGAATTTTTCAATTTACTGATGAATGACCGAAGCTCAAGGAAAATACTTAAAAAGCCAGAAAAGAAGGTATTGCGGGTGGTTTGTTGTGTTAAATTTTATTATTTTCTTTTTCAAGATCCTGGAAGTGTTAGAGGTTACGAGTGGAAACGACAGGACGGAGTTACCAGCGAAAATTACTGTGCATCTGCAAATGGTGGTTTGAGGATGTAATGGAATGTAGGATGTTGTGTTGAGGATGTGTACACCTGGTATAGTGTCGGAGCTAGAACGCTACCCTGAGAAACACCAAGCCTCATATAAAAACTTGTCACTTTTGCCAAATACTAATTTGATCACATTTGAAGTACTTCTGTGGTCATTAAAATACTTTGTTTTGATTTCAGTTATTCAGCAGCTACTCTGTCCATCAAAAAAAAAACCGAACACCTGGTTTTTGCTCGCTCGAAAAAATGGCCAACTTTTAAAATGTATATTTTCTCTGCCTTTTAAGTCACAGACCTGCGCTACGTATAACAGGTATATGGTAAAATCTGGAGAGAGTGTAATCTTTTTTTTCATGAGCGCGTAAAAACTCACGTTTTTTGCCCAAAAATAGCGAATAATTCGAAAAGGCTTGTGAAATCGGGCAAAGTGGAAGGTGTCCATTGGAAGGTCATTAAAATTTTCTATCGATTGCTATAGGGCGCCGCTCAAAAGATGATTTCTTGGCTCCAAACCTCAATTTTTTTCGAATGTGAAATTTTCGTAATAAGTGCCAAAATTAACATGCTCCAGAATTTTTGAATTTTTAATTGAATGATTAAAGCTCAAGGAAAACTTTTAAGAATTTTCCAATTTAAAATTATTCAGCGTAAAATTTTCTAAAAGAGACCTAGGCAGGAATGTGACTTAACAGGCTGAGAAAACAGACGTTTTCAAAGTTGGCCATTTTTTCGTGCAAAAACCAGGTGGACGGTTTTTTTATGGTGTATCGTATAATGGTTGTATAGGTGATAGGAGTGCCCTAGGACCGTTTATACTGGCCGGTAGTTAGTTTTGAAAGTTCCCTCACACAAACGTTCGTGTGTTAACAATCGCGGGAATGTAATGAGACGGGACAATTACGATATGCATCCCGTGTTTGGAGTCCGTTGGACCGGACAAATCGGATCGAGGGTAAAAGGCCTCTGCGGTGTTCCGTCGCCGTGTTAATTACCGGCCTGTCGGCTCTAATGAAACAGTTGCGGACCGGTGGCCATTAACGGCATTGTGACAGAGCAGCTGTCACAAAACGGGTTGTGAACATTCCCATTGGCCCGGGGAGGCTCCACCCCTCACAAATTGTCCCTTTAATCCTGTCCGTCTCACAAAAAGGGCCCTCCATTACTCCACGGCCCTTTCACGGTTCTCCACTTCACAATGTATCACCCCTCGTCACAAAACCCTAAAACACTTTGGAATCTTCTTTTAAATATCTCCGGTATGGCCGTTTACCTTTTTTTTCACAACACTCGAGATGCGTCAAAAAAGAATAGAGACGGATGGGAAGGATCGATAAGGACATTGATACACCGGGATGAATCCTTCCAAGCGGACGGTAGAAAAACGTCCAATGAACAGTTTTCTTTTTCTAATAGCTCCATTTAACATGATCGTATCGTTTGACAGAGGTTTAGAATATAAAAAAAATCAATGGTCTAATTTCTTCCATCAAGACTTAAAGACGATATATTATGGAGTTGTAGCAAAATTAATGCAATTTTTGAAAATTTGTTTTATTTTTCGCATGTGCTTGTCATGTAAACAAAGCTAAATCCTCAAATCCAATTTATGATAATAAATACTTTTAACTGTTATCTTTTATACGAAACATTTTAGTTAATGGGTGGTGTTTAATGACCGTTACTTGGTGATTATTTGGAGGTCGTGAGATGCGGTCTGGTAGAGAAACATTTTCTTTATCGTACCAATGTTTCGATCTTTATTGAGTTCATCTTCAGGGCACAAAGTATTTGTTTTCGGTGTAGATGTCATTCTTGTCTGTCGTGCAACACAGGCACTCTCAACACGACACATCTAGACTGAGAATACTGAATTTTACAAGAGTAAGGACATGTAGAATTAAATATGTCCAAATGCGGTACGCATCGGTTGTGGACACCGACCAACTAAAAACGTTGATTGAAGAAAATTCACATGAGACGACACGGGAATTGCGGAAGAGATTAGCGTTAATTACTCGTTGTTCGAAATCTGGAGCAAATTGGAAAAGTTGAATCCCGACAAGTGGGTACCTCACGAACTAACAGAAGCCCAAAGAAGTCGATGCTTTGAAATTTGCACGTCTCTTCTGCTGCGCAACCAAAATGATTCATTTCTTGATCGAATCATCGCATGCGATGAGAAATAATTCTCTACGATACAAGAATCAAGTGTTTGGAAAAGGACAAATCGCCAAAATACTCGAACAGTTATGAAAAATACTCGAATAAGTGGGGTTACAAAGTGTCTAAGCTTAAAACCTTTCGAGGATGAACGTGTTAATTGCTCCTGTGTAATTTAAACCTAACGATCTCTTTTATTTCCTAGCTTTTTGTCCTGTTATCACAGAACACGTCCTGTATCCGTATGTTAAAGTTTACACTCATATAATGACAGCTAAATTAAACATCATATAAAATAAAAAATGTGGTGTACTGCTGCCGTTCACTAAAATTTGCTGATTATGGTGAAAAATATTACCAAGAAATTGACAAAATGCATGTGGAAACTGCAACCTTCTTTGCATCGGTAAATAGTAAGAAACCGATTCTTCTTCACGATAACGGCAGGCCACATGTCGCATTGCCTACCCTGGGGAAACTTAAGGACTTACGTTATGAAACCTTACCGCACCCTCCATATTCACCAACTCTAGCCTACAGACTTCGTATTTTTTTCGTCGTTTTCACCACTTCTTGGGGGATACAATTTTTAGAGAAGTCGGTGAAGCCGAAATCCCCTTTCAAGACTTTATTGCGAGTCGAAATAAAGATTTTTATGTAAGAGGAATAAAATTGTTTATTAAACCTTGGCGACGTGTAGATTGTGATGGAAAATATTTCGAATAAATTTGCTTTATTTTATAAAAATTAAAAATATTTTTGACTGCCTTTTCAAAACCTGTATTATTTTAGAGCCAACCCAATAGTAGGTGTTTTACTATTTATGTGTTATTTTGTTTTATTATACGCTCTTCAGTTCTGTAGAGACAGTTTTAAGAGACATGTTAAATGTTTAAAAAATTACGAGTCCATCCTTTCACAATTTACATTTCCATTTAAGCATTGACTGTACAGTTATGAAAAATACTCGAATAAGTGGGGTTACAAAGTGTCTAAGCTTAAAACATTTCGAGGATGAACGTGTTAATTGCTCCTGTGTAATTTAAACCTAACGATCTCTTTTATTTCCTAGCTTTTTGTCCTGTTATCACATAACACGTCCTGTATCCGTATGTTAAAGTTTACATTCATATAATGAGAGCTAAATTAAACATCATATAAAATAATTAAATTTCGTAATACGAGTGTAAACTTATGTGATAATTTACCGTGTTACGTTCAAACTGCTGACGGTTAAATAATTACTGGTAACAATTCGTAAAATATGTACACTATACTAACATTTGGGGTGTTCGCGACGTCGAGGGGAACAGAACTAGGTTTTGATTGAAAACAAACAGCGAGAATCGGCGGACCGATCAAACTAAACAATAATTTCTCACGCATGTAGGGTTTGGTTTAACATTAGTTTTAACCAATTCCTTTTGTAAAAATGACTTTTTCACATTTAATTTAAAGTTTAATGGTAAAATGTATCCATTATTTTTTCTTAATTTTGTTTACCATTTTAAATACATATTTATTGTGTTTAATTATGTTAATTTTTTTAAAAGCAATGTTTTTAGATTATTAATTCATATTTTTGTGAGCCTAATTGGGATTCTTTACTGTTTACGTAAGATATTGCGCTTCTGCTTTAATGTACTTTTAAAACGGCCCAATTTGAAATTGCTTAAGCGAAAGCCTTTTAAAAGCACGTTACCATTTCAGGCCTTGCCCTATTTTCTGACAACTTCACCCCTCCCCCCCCCCAAAAAAAAGAGAAAAAATCCATTTGAATTCATTCCGAGCTGAAGGGAGAAAGAGCTAAGGACGCGAAAAAATATTCATCCCCATAAATTTCTCTGGAGGAAAGACGTAATGAAGATTCAAGGGGCCATTAGACCCAGCGCCGAAACGTAAAAGCATTTCCATTTAAATGGTTTATAAAGTTTTTCAGCGGACGGGGTTTTTCCGCGGTTCTTTGCAAAATGGCGTCCGTCATAGGGGGTGGTTACCAGAGTGGTTTGTATCATCAGGGTAGTTTAAATTATTTTACATTGTAATAACCTGGCATTATGAAAGAAATTATGTATTTTATGATATTTACTTTCAATACATCAAATATGAAAATTACGCCCAAAATGTTTAAAAAGATGTACCAAAAGATCTCACGCGTAAAGATATAAACATAACAAAGTGAATGATTATTTTTGTGTACTAAACGTAGAAATTTACGTATTTCATGCAGAAAATTGAAATTCATAGGTAAGGTTTGGAATGCAACACAGAGAAAGAGATTCGCTGTGTTATAAAGCCAAACTAGAACTATTTTATTTGTTTTATGGATTTTGTAAAGGTATAAAAAATATTTTGAAATACAATCAATCTAATCTATTATCTAAGAAAATAATAAGTTAAACGTGCAGAGTATAAAAAAATATTAATACTGATTGTGAGTGAAAATAATAGAAAACTTATAATAAATATACGATTTCTTAAAAATTTATATTATTAAATTTAAAAAAAAAAGATGACAAATCTGGCATTCTTTTTATTACAGATATTAAAATTTATTTAATCATGCAAAATGCAGGAATTTAAAAATTCCATAATAAGTTTGGTAATTGTGAAAGTAAACAATTTGCGTTGTAATTATTGAATATGTGAAAAACCTAATAAAAGAATATGAACATTTTGTCATTTATTTTATATATATATGTGTATATATACAGGGTGATTCACAACTCATATGACAAAATTCAGGTGATTCTAAACCTAAAATGTAACAAAAAAGTACTTATGAACCATGGTCCGATTCTCACAGCAGTTTTTCAATTTTCATTTTCCCAACTGTCCAATGATTTTCGTGATAAAACTACTCGGAGCTTATGAACTAATCATTTTTGGTGAAATCCAAAAAGCAGTGAAAAGATCGTCAAATATCCGTTGAGAAGGCACCCTTTTAGAACATTCAATTTAATGTTTGGCAAAAAACAACAAAAACAACAAACTAAATCTTTCGAAAACTGCTAAATTTAAAATTCATAAAAAAACTAAATAAGCGATCTCGTTAGATAGATTCACGGTGAACTAGGAAAATTTCATAACAACTTCTTGGTCTTTTCCTTAATTATACTGAACTAAAGTACATAAATTTTATGCTAGCTAAGAACAAAAACGGTATGAAAAAGAGAATTGAAATTCCTGAATATGAATAGGTCAAGAGCTGCGAGTAGATTTATGACGAGTCGAAAAAAATAACCGTTGAATATCTGGGAAAGAGTTGAGAACTGGACCATGTTTCATACGATTTTTTTGTTGCATATAAGGTGTGAGAGCACCTAGTGTACATTGGCGTACGAGTAGTGATTTTACTTTTTTGGAGCGTTTTTTTTATTGTTACTGGTTGATCCATAAGCCATGGAATAACGTTAGATCTTATAATTAAAATGGAATTATTTAAAACAATTAACGACGTTCACTGATTAAATCTGTATTGTTTGAACATATTACGGTCCATCGGTGGTTGTGTATGGTTGTATTTCAAATGTAAAAAAAATTATGGATCCGTGAAATCTTAATTAATACATAGCACAAGCAGAACTGATTGACACACTGCTATTTGTTACATTAAAATCACATAATCAACCGAAAATGGGCCAAAAATAAGAAACCGACGTGGAGTTGGCTCGGGTCGGGTCGAAAGGGAGCTTTACCGCTCGAAGCTGAATGAGGGTCCGGGGTTGGGGCAGGTCAATGGGGAGACACAAATAACAGTCAGAAGTGGAAATGGAGAGAGAGTGGGACAACCTGTTGCTATTTGTCTGCCGCATTAATCACAGCAGAGCGAGGGTGGCCCGGCTACCCTAACACGCTCCACGATGCCAGGAAGCCCCTTTTATGCTCCATATCACTCGGATTTGATTTCCTTGAATGTTCTCGAGAGGGTCTTTTTTTCCATCTAGGAATATCAACGAGGATTTAAACAGCCGCCCTCGTCCTTTTATGTCCTCCTTGATATCATCTACTTTGATCACCTGACAAATGAACCGTTTATTGTACAAATTTAAAAAAAAACTTAGAATATTTTTGATTGCAGAGCACTAATTGAAGCATCATTTCCCTTTTATGTTTA
Source organism: Cimex lectularius (assembly GCF_000648675.2). Lineage (NCBI taxonomy): Eukaryota > Metazoa > Arthropoda > Insecta > Hemiptera > Cimicidae > Cimex > Cimex lectularius. The sequence continues at coordinate 802,857 of NW_019392672.1, read as the reverse complement.
ATAATCACTACACTTATTTTAGCACTCGTTATCATCTATGTAACTAAATCTAAGTCTCTGTTAATTAACTTTGTTTTTAATTGCTAATTTCTTATAAAAATTGCTTTCGTTTATTTCGAAGAAGCCCTACTTCCTCTTCAGCAGTCAGCACCGAAAATCTTAACAATATTTCAGAAGAGGAAGCCCGGCAGTTCATNAAGACAACAGGTTTTAACTGTTCTTAACGCAAAAAGATAACCTGCAAGATAATTAAGTTTTTGTCCTTGCATAAATTTGATTTATTTTCGGTTTTTTGTAAGGTTTTTGTGTTAATCAGTTTGTTTTATTTTTAAGAATTTCATTGGCGTACTAGTTTCATAGGTTGAATGGACTTTAATTTCTATGAATAGTTGAAGTTTCCTTGCGGTTTTCTTTTAATAATATGTTTATATTATTCAGCTGTGTATGATGATATATGTGTTGCTTGTTCGCCTCTAATTTTTCATGTGTCACCATTTTATTGTAGTTGAATTGATGGAAGTTTTATGTGAAATTATTCAGAAATCGTGAGATGCGGTCTGGTGTGATGTAGGTTTCAGAAAAAGATTTTCTTTATCGTGCCAACGTTTCGATCTTTATTGAGATCATCTTCAGAGCATGGGATTTACAAACATTGTTTACATTCTACATGTATTTGTACACAATTTGTACATTGTAAACAATGTTTGTAAATCCCAGGCCCTGAAGATGTTCTCGATAAAGATCGAAACGTTGGCACGATAAAGAAAAGGTTTTTCTGAAACCTACATCACACCAGACCGCATCTCACGATTTCTAAATAATCATTGTGATAAACATAAGTAATTAGATATTGTGAAAACTATAGCAAACACATTTCAACCACTGGAAATATTATTTTTGTATACAATTTATAAAGATAAAGAAAATGTTTTTCTGAAACCTACATCACATCAGACCGCATCCCATGATTTCGGAATAATTATCGATTAACGGTCACTAATCACCACACATTTATGTGAAATATTTTATGCACTTGAATTTCCCATACTCGTCCCTAAAATAAACTTTGTCGGTTTGTTGATGTATTTATCTCACCATTCTCATTATGCATACAGACCGTTACTGTTGGAGTAGAGTCTCTTAAGGTTTTACCTCTAATTTGTGTATTTGGTACCTTTATTGTAACTGTAAGGAGTTTTGTAGTAACCCTTGATCAAATTTACCTTTTTATTGCGTTCGCCATTAAAAACGACAGTTATCTTGTATTTGTGTGGACTTCGACTTGATGCTGCGAGATAAAAAGTTCGTTCTGTCATACGACCTGAAGGACTCGAGAGAACCGATTTCGATCACACATCTGAGGAGGTACAAAAGGAAAAGATGAACGATTACTCTGTCAAATGAAGTTGTAATTAGGGGGACTCGAGTGCTGTTAAAACCGCCGCTGCTGTGAAAAAAAAAATAATCCTAAACAGTTCCCAGCCGGCGTTCTACGACAAAAGGCCAGAAGTATCTCCAGAGGCGGGATTAAAATACAGATATAATAAATAATGAGGGTTGCAACCATGTGGGGAGGGAAAAGAGTCTCTAGGTGACAAAAGGTCCGCCATTATGGAGCAGTTTAAGTCGCGTTAATAATGCTTGTGATATTGCGTTGCCCCCCTGAGTGCGGTTAACTGGGATCTAAAGAGCGGCAGATGCGTGTCCATTTGCCCGGAAACTTCACGTGCACTCATGCCTCGCCTTTAAACGGATCGATCCTTGTGTAGAGGCCCTTTTAAGATATTAAAATCAAATTTTTCCCCAGGGGAAACAAACGGGACGAAAGTCCATTTTGGCCCTGGTTAACGAAGCGGGCTTTTAATGAGCTCGTTAATGTCCGAATGGGGTTCTAACGTCCTAAAGAAAAAAAAACAGGCATTAAAGTTAGTGTAATTGCTGCACTGGAGCTTTGTTTAATAGACGAAATCGTGAAAGTGAAAATTCGAGTCGTACCGGTGATTTCACTATAAAACACATCGGGGCCTCCTATTTAAAAAGAATTCTTCTCGGAAAACAGCCGTCAGCTACACGCGGTAAACATATTTCATAAGATCTTTATGAAAACGTTTCATAAGGAAATCGTTTGTGTTTATTTTCACTGAAATCAGAACAGCGACAAAAGCAGAACCATTATGTACGAAGAAACAAACAGGCGTCGTAAAATCTAGCAAACATTCCCCAAAATAAAATAATAATATTTTCAATTCGAAAAAATTGAATGTAGAACAGCTTTAGGTAACTTCGTGTACACAAACCAATTGCGATTGTTGAATGTATTGAAGGAAGATCAATATATTTGCTGGATTATTTGTTAAATTTTATTTTAAAGAATTCTTTAAAATTAAATTTCACAACAAATTAAACTTAAATTAAATATCAAGTAAATATTGTTTGCTATGGTAATTTTATTTAAAAACAGTTTTAACCAAAATTTAAACCTACCCTCGTGTATAGACTATTCTGCCATAATAATAGAATTATGTTATTATATTATAATTTTCTATAATATACTATTTATAGTAAATTATAATAATACTATAATAAACGTATTGTGCTTATTTCTTTGGTCGGAAAATTTTTAAAATTTGGCTTGCCTCAAATATAAAATATCTGAAATTTTATTTATTTAAGATAGTAATCTAAGAGACTGTCTAATATTTGCATATGAGAAAATCTATGTTCTATTTTAGATCTGGATTTTTGTTTGTGAGTGGAATCAATTATTATTTGTATATTATATTTTATTCGTAGCATTTAAGAATTTTGTCAATTAATATTCAATAGCTAGTTTTATGCTTTTCAATTAATGAAGAGTTAACCGATTAGAGAAAAAAGTTCGCGAAATTTATCTTGATTTTTTTTTATCGGTGATAATCTGAGGTTAAAGTAGGAAAACGAGACCGGACCATTGCAGAAGAAGTCCTGAGTGAAGCCCCCTTCTCACACGCCTTATCATCCTCAAGGGGCCGATAAGCGGATTTACAACTGTTTAAAAAGCCCTCATTGAAACGGCCGACAGCGGTGTTTTCTTCCTTTTCCACTTCTCATTTATGTAACTTTTTCCCATCTTGCCTTTCATCTCTCGATTATGAATTTTAAGGCTCCGCTGGCGCTTTATGTTTTTGAAAGGTATCAAATGACACGCTTCTCTACCCCACGGCTCGGCTCTGACTCCGTAATTCAATATCTGTACATCTGAAGTTTCCTTCTCTCTCGTCCGAGAGGGTATAAAAAAAAGGTTTTTGTCTGTTTCGATTTCTTTGAGTTCTACCTTTGATTTTTTTATATATTGTCAAAAACGATTAAGAACGAATATTTTTTTATCGTATTCCTCCCTCAAAAGAAACCGCTCGGGAAATTCCAAATAAAATCCTTCCAATTTATTAATTTATTTTAACATAAATTATACTTAACCTTAGACACCCAAGTCTGACAAATCCCGCGATATTTAAATTCTTTTAATAATAATATGATGATGAGCGGACACCAGAGAGTGGGGGTTTATATTCCCCAAGCACCTAAGTTTAAGGCTTCCCTTCTGGCTTATTGTACATACCTATCGTACATACGTACCTATTGTACAATAGTTTCTTCGATCAGTCTGTGGATTCGATACTTCTTTTAAGCCTTACTAACTTGGTCATTGACTATCGATGCTAAAATTCCTTTCTCTGGGGTTTCTTTGTATCCCAAGTTATGTTTCCAATGAAGTATTGCTTCGCATTCGGAAATGATATGGGTTTTTGTTTCTTCCTCCTTGAATATACCCCATGTGTAGATGTTTTTCCAGATACCAGTGATCGGTGAATAGTTATGCGATGGAGGATTCTGTTTTTGTTATTCCAAGAATAGGTTCTTGAACCAATGACGCTATCAAAAAATACGTGTTTAATATTTTTTAGTCTAGTTTCAAATTTTTACATTTTTTTTAGAAAAATTGTGCAGGGTACTTCAGGGGCCCAGCTCAACTTCAAAATTTCAACTACAACCCTATACATCATTTTAAAGGATTTTGTATGTTGAAAAAAATGTTGCGATAGGATTTTAAATTGGGGGAAAAATAACAAAGTTATGGCAAAAAGATTTTACAAAATAGTTTTTTTTTGTACAACGAGGGTTCGCAACAGCAGAGGCCATATGACACGGTGCAATGCAGGGCCGCTGGATTCGAACCCGGGACCTTTACTTTACAGTGATGAGCGCCGTGTCATCGCCTAAACCGTTGCGGCCACCGACGCCCCCCAATTTATTCTTATTCTATAAATTTTAATTAAATTAACCAACATATTCTTGTTGACAATATCAAACAAAATAGGAAATACAAACCAAAAACAAACAAATGTTAATAAGATGTACTTAAGAATAATATATACAAAGATTACTCATTTTGTAACCAAACACCTTTTTTCATCTTTTCTCCATTTTAATCCAGTCGTATTCTCTTTAACCATGGAAAGACATCATCTTGAACGAGAAATTTGCAATACTATTGTGAGAATCGAGGAGGCCGGCAAGCGGAATCGCATAGGCAGTTTGCGTTTCACTGAGCATGGTCTCCTGGGCTTCAGCCCGATTCCGATAGACCCAGTTTGTTATTGATTAATAGTATTTCATGTTCGAACTGCCTACCTTGCGATAAGATTTACTGTTTTAACCATTTTTAACCCACGTGTTTTTTTTTTATAGCGACATTAGTTAAAGAAAACATCAACCGCTCATCTAAAAAGGACACCCTGTATTGTCTTGCATATCCTCCTCTGGCCAGTGGTCCTACGTTTTTTTCATTACCCGTAATTCCCTTGTGTCCTGATACCCAAGCTTGTTATGTTTCTCAGGTTTTGAAGATTTTAGATATTCACTAACAAATTTTTATGCGAATTTTTTAGATGCTAAGATAACCGATCTTATCAGGGTGTTTTGGATGTAACCTTTTAAAATTTTCCAAGGCACAAGCATTGATGGCATGTATTTCAGCTTGAAAGACCTAGATGTACTTCCCTAATGAGTTTGATTGCTTATGTTTTGGCCTTGTAGAAAAAACGCCTGATCTGGTCCCTTCGTGTGCTTTGGGGCCATCTTATATAACATCATAATATCTGATGTTCTCTTGAATTATTCTCGTTTGTAATCTGTTGAGACTTTATATGATGTTGTGAAGAGTATTTCCCGAATCATGTTGTTTTGATAGTAATAAGAATAATTGCATTCCTTACAAAATTATCAATAATTGTGCAAATAATACAATTTTAAAATTATTTTTCTTTTTTTTCCTAATGTAATAAATTTTATACAGAGATAATATTTCTTCTGGTTGAAATGAGTTTGTTATAGTTTTCATAATATGTAATTACTTGTGTTTATAAATATTGAATTAAGTTTATTTTATTCGTTTTTAAGTGTATTTGGTCATGAATAGGAAATTTTTCTATTTTTTTAATACTGCAAATTTTGGTTCTAAACAAAATTTGTAATTTTATGAAGAGATTATTTTGTAAGTAAGTTGAATCAGCAAGTTCTAATTCAAATACTGAGTCTCCTAGTTTTTTTCCCCATTAAATCGTACAGATTTACAAAAACATTATATGTAAAAAAAAGCTTAATAAAAGAGTGTGTAAATAAAATAAAAAAGAGGGTAGCGAGAGCTCTCAACCCCTGCAGATGTCGAGGGCCAATGACAATGTTTTTTCGGCCCCCATCCCCCGGTTATGTGTGTTCAATTGTGACATTGACATAGTAAATGGAAACCGCCTCGTCAGCCCGACGCCCTTTTGAGTTCTGTTTATTGTCCCCCGTGTGACTTCTTTATATGTACGAATGGCCAACAATGGGGAATGACACCGCACACTTTTTTAATGTTTTTATTCCGGATTTCACGCCGGGAGGGAAAACCTATCCCTTAGCCGGCTAACTCATTCGGAACAGGCAGTCAATCGTACGTTCAACTTTCTAGCCAGCTCTGACCTCTTCATTATCGGAGACAAAAGTGTCAGTTGCCGACTTAACGATTTCATTAATAAAAATGCTCCAAAACAACACAATTTTGCTCAATAATAAGTTTGTCATATGTTAAACATTATACCATAACCACTTGGTTGTGCTTGTGTAATATCACGACGTAATAATTTCAGTTTGCAATCGACCTCGTATAAAAAATATTTTAAAAAATTTTAAGGTTTTGTTTGTCACACAGGCAGTATTAAAAATATTTCTTTTGCCGATACAACTAAACAAATATCTAATATGTAAACGCCTTTAACGAACTTTTGTATAATTTTATGATTTCTAGACTCACAACATTCAATTGTTAGTTCAGTTTTAAAGAACCAAACAATCCGACAGTCTTATTCATTAAAACGAATGTTGATTATTTTCTGTTTTATTATTCAAGTGATATAAATAAGGATAAATATGATAAGGACAAGATGAAATTTTTGTTAATTGCCTCACCCTATGTGTTCAGAAAATTATTTATTCAAAAAATAGATAAGTGCAGGGTTTAATGTAATTATGATATTTAGTTTTATATAGCCTGCGGGGAATGGTTGTTAACCCGATAATTAGTTATTTACGAGTCAGACTAATCTCGCTGCGCTTTCATGCCCAGGATCGTTTCAAATAACATTACTGAAATAAATGTTACACACGGTTGAAATCTCTAAGATAAAGATAGACAGCGAGATAGTTACACAGATAGAGAGAAGAGATAGATAGAGATAGATAGATAGATAGATAGATAGAGATAGAGAGAGAGAGAGACAGACAGACAGACAGACAGACAGACAGACGGACAGAGAGACAGACAGACAGAGAGAAACATAGATAGAGAGAAAAAAGCATGAGAGAAGAGGTCGTGAGAAAAAGAGAGAGAGAGAAAGAGAGAAAGAGAGAGAGAGAGAGAGATTGATAGATAAGGAGAGGGGAGAGAGAGATACATAGATAGAGAGAGAAAAAAGAAAGAGAGAGGAGGTCTTGTGAAAAAGAGAGGGGGGAGACAAACAGACAGAAATGGATAGCTAAAAATAGAGGAGAGAGGTAGAGCGAGATATACAGAGATAGGTAGACAGAGAGATAGAGAGAAATAATAAAGAAAGAGAGATAGAGAGTGAGAGAGAAAAAGAGTTAGAGAGAGGGAAAGAGAGGGAGTGGGCGAGAGAGAGAGAGAGAGAGAGAGATTGACAGATAAGGAGAGGGGAGAGACAGATACATAGATAGAGAGAGAAAAAAGAAAGAGAGAAGAGACGATATACAGGGAGTGAGGTCGGTAGAAAAGAAAGAGAGAGAGAGAGAGAGAGAGAGAGAGAGAGAGAGAGAGAGAGATGCATAGATAGAAAGAAAAAAGAAAGAGAGAAGAGACGATATACAGGGAGTGAGGTCGGTAGAAAAGAAAGAGAGAGAGAGAGAGAGAGAGAGAGATGCATAGATAGAAAGAAAAAAGAAAGAGAGAGGAGGTCTTGTGAAAAAGAGAGTGAGGGGGGAGACAAACAGGCAGAAATGGATAGCTAAAAATAGAGGAGAGCGGTAGAGAGGGACATACAGAGATAGGTAGACAGAGAGATAGAGAGAAATAAGAAAGAAAGTGAGAGTGAGAGAGAGAGGTGGGGCGAGAGAGAGAGTGTGTGTGAGGGCCTGATAAAGAGAGAGAGAGTTAGAGAGAGACAGACAGACAGACAAAAGGACAGAGAGAGAATGTGGTACGCCTCTATGGCAAGTTAAAACATTGTTTTGTTCTATACTTTGTTTTAGAATAATTATCGATTAACGGTCACTAATCACCACACAATATTGTAAATATTATTTCCGGTAATTTCTTTGAAATGTAGTCGCGCCTTTGATAAATCCTGAAGCAGACCACTAAGACCCATAGTAAACAGATGCCGCTTATCCCTCTGGTCCAGATTGTAGTGTGAAGTTGATGACAGTAACTGGATACAAAGTGTAAAAAAGTCCTGGAAAACACCAATGGAAATGTACTGCAATAAGGCCAAGTTTTCAATTCGGTCGTTTGACAAGGGATTATCCTTCTAGGTCGGGTGCCGGGGATAAAACTGGGCCGCAAACAGCCCTCAAAAGAGAAATACTCTCCTAAATATCCTGGCCGACAATGGCCAAGTCCTTGACTCCGAGTCTGGAGCAGAAGGCAAAGCAGGAACGAGGAATAAATTCATATCACTTCGGATATGTATTAAATTTCCGAGGCGTTTAGTGACAGTTGATAACGCTTTAGTTTTTTCCTTTCGTCCTTAATCCGCGGAATTTTCAAACCCTGTCACATTTTTGTTAAGCATTCATAAAATTCTTCACGAAAATTTTCTCTTTTGCCCCAAATTAACTTGATTAAAAAATTGTATCAACCTGTAATTTTTACTGTATAATCATTTATATTCATTTCAACAAATACATTAAATAAAGATTAATTAATTGAAAGAAGTTATTTGGTCCATCGGACCACGAATATAATGGATTGTATAAATAATGCTGTACAACACTGTAAATGCTTTGACGAATTTTTAAGCTTAACATATAAAATTGAGTCATGCTTGAAATCGTGCAATAAATAAAACAAAAATAAAGGTAAACAATAAAGAAAAGCATTGGAATTAGTATTTTAGACATTAACATGCTTTTTCTTAGTAACGAAAGACTTTTTAAAAAGAAATAATTCAATAAAAGTTTTATGGGGTCAGACCCTACCTGTCGGAAGCTTTGTTAGTCATCAGACACCTGCGAACAAGAACAAGAAACAAGTCTAACTAATGTGCTCTTTTCTCAATTTATTTCCTTTTTTTCTAATTTCATAATTTTTGTTTTAGAGACAAGAGCGCACAATAAAATAAGTTAAAAAACGAAAAAGTTGCAACAAAAACACATAGTTAAACCAATTTCCTGGACTTGTTCTTTCGTGAATTAGTTTTCATGCAAAACTGGCAAAGCCCAACCACCAAAACAATATTCGGTTTACCGTTCAAATCAAAACCGTTTTGGGTATGCGTCTTGTGTCTTTTCAGTGTATTTTTTATGTGTAAGCCACTATAATTACACGGTTTATCGGGTCCGTTGCGCAGATACGTGTGTCATGAAAATCCGTTATGATGGTAAGTGTTCTATGATCTTTTTCTCCTTCGTTAAAACAAATTTGTTCCCATGTTCGTCTCGGTCGGAAGGGGAAAAAAGCGTGGCGATAAAAAGCCTAATCTGACTATATTTGAAGATGCCCTGACAAAAAAGAACTGTCCTCATTTTAATAGCCGACCCGGGGAAGTTGTATATAAATTTTTATGCCCGTTTGTCGGTTGTCAGATAAATAGAAACTTGTGGGGCTTGGGGCAGCTGACCGGCTCCGGCTTAATTCATGATCGACTCGTTGGATTGACACCTGAAGGCAGGTGTTCTTTTAAGCTTTTTTTTTTAATTTTTATTCTATGCTCGCCTCTTGGCATTTCAATGAGTATGGTTAAACATATGTTTACTAAATCAAAGCAAGAAGATGAAAACTTCAATGGGATCCCTTTTTCGTTTGGGGTAACTAATTCAGTTCCTTATCCAAAGCTAATTTGTAAATATGTGCTCCCGCCACTGAAACCCGACTGTAATGAATAGGTCAAAAATTAATATTATTTTTAAAAAAAGTTTGGAGAAAACATAATTCATATTAAATTCACTAATTTCGTGGTCCGCTTGACCAATTAATATATTACAATTAATTAAGGGTTTTAGTTGAGATAAAAAAGTCAATGGCACGAGCGGGATTCGAACACACGATCTTCGGCTTGATACGCCGCTGCTCTACCACTTGAGCTATCGTGATCTCAACTAAAAACCTTAATTAATTGTAATAATTCACATTCATATATTATGTAAAACAGTGTAAATAATTTAGCTTTAATCTTGCTAAGACTGTGTGGTGTTTAGTGACCGTTAGTCAACGATTATTCGGAGATCGTGAGATGCGGTCGAGAATGTTTTTTATTTATTTATTTTTTTTTTATGAAGGTATTCAACTACGAGGTTATTTGAACCCTCGGGGTGCCGGTGTTTTTGAAAAAAAAAGCCCATTCGTAAGTCGGGGTCGAATGCAGGGCCGCTGGATTCGAACCCGGGAACTTTACAGTGATGAACGCCATGTCCACACATAAACTGTTGCGGCCCCCATCGAGAATGTCAACTGTTTAAAAAAAATTACGCGCTTAACTTTTGATACATTTTGGATATAATGAAATGGGAAAATTATCTGGAAAATTCTTTTTCTTTCACATGACACCACGTTAAATTCAGTAACTAAACTTTGATAACAACCCGTTCAACATTACCTTCAAGGGGAAAAGGCTTGAAATTCCAAATTTGACAGATAATTGTTACTTGGATTTCAAAACAGTTTTTACTTATTTCAAGATCATCTTGGTATATCAATCAAACGACATTCAGAGGAGGCTGAAATGGCATTCAATCTGATTTCTACATCTTTTCACTGAGGTATGTATTTGATTTACACAGGGCTATCAGTAGCAAAATTATAAAAATTAAACTAACACTCTTTCTTTTTGAATTGAAAAGATAATTTTCCTAGTCAAAAGAGATCAAAGTTTTTAGTTATCGAGGTTTTAAGTTATTAGTTATTAAATTTGCATCTGTTTTATAATTTCTAGGACGTAGTTCAAATAACATATATTTTATAGTATATCCTGCATAATTAAGTTTATCTTTTCAAATATATATTGCTCATTTAACCGTCTACGCCTTGGAACTTGAAGTTAGCCGTGAAATTTACAAATTACTTGATGTTTCGTTAAGGAAAGGTAAAAGGAAACACTCCCGGTGTCATCTGGCCGCCCGGCGAACGTTACTAGCGTTGATCGGAGTCCAAAAAGGCACCAATTAGAAGCAATTAGATTAATAACAGTACTGGGCGGACTTCCGTTCTCCACTAATTCCCGATACGGCATCCGATGTGGATAAATCATTCGCCGACGGGGATTATCGAAAGGAACGTTGCGTTCCTCTCTTCTGCTACTGTACCCAGGATTCCCATTGTTATTCAAAACGGAGAGGGCTCCCGAAATGGGTCAGCACGCCCCGTTGGCCCCCTACAATGCCTCTGGCCTCAGAAACTAGACTTTTCGAGTTTTCCGCACCCCTGAACACGCACGGCAACCGTTTTCGGCAAACTGCAAATAAAGGAGGATATGATTTAAGCTACGACCCATCGACTAGACGCGGTCACGCCTACTCGGAGAAAACGGATCCTACTTATGCAGATGCGACTATGACTCCTTTGGGGGGTTTAGATCACTTTGTGCTCCCAACCCCCGAAATCATTTACATACAGAACGTGATATTATTCTTCCCCGTATTCGAGAAGTAAATTCCTTTTGATGGGGGAACATCAAACGTAGGGGGTCAAGGATTATTATCTCTATAAAATGGGCAACCAAAAGAAAAACTTTTTTTAAAGCTGTTGTCAAAATGTCGATAAATAATTACAAGTCCTTTGACATGCGTTGTCTGATAAATCGTGTAAAATCGAATCTGCTACAAATATCATTCAAATCCGGATAATGCCAAAAGACGGCTGTCAGACCGTGACGCTCTTCAAATGGCGAAGTCCTTCATAATCCGATACCGGGACGGAGAATCTCGTGTAATTCAGGGGTAGGAGAGCACTCGGAAGGGTTTTAGACGATTAAATTAAGTAGCTCAGGAATCGTAATATTAATTTCACAGTCTAGTGGAGTCGAAGGGTAACCTGCCACGGCAGCAACCGGCGTTAGTTATTATAAGACGAAGAATTAATTTACTGCTTGCTGATCCTATATTCTCAAGAAACCCTCGATGATTTCAATTTACAAGCACTAAATTGAAAATGTGTACAAAAAAACTGAAAAGCTAAATTTTGTTGACATCAGTTTTATCAAAAGAATCTATGTCGTTTATAATAATTAATAACTTCATTATTTTTCGTGGTCCGCTTGACCAAGTAATATCTTTCAATTAATTAAGGTTTTTATTTGAGATAAAAAAGTCAGTGTCACGGGCGGGATTCGAACCCACGACCTTCGGTTAGATACGCCGCTACTCTACCACTTGAGCTATCGTGACTTCGATCCACTCGGACACAAACCTCCCATCGCAACCCCACCTTTTTGAATTTTCCCTCCTTTTTGCCATTTTTCAAATGTCGTGTAATCTTTATTCTCGGCGACAAATGAAATGGCCACGTAGAGCTTAATAAATTAAAATGAAGTATATCTTCACTGAAGCTCTCCGTGGCTATTTCATTTGTCGCTGAGAATCAAATAGATTACACGAAATTAGAAAAATGACAAAAGGAGGGAAAATTCAAAAAGGTAGGTTTAAGATGGGAGATTAGTGTCCGAGTGGATCGAAGTCACGATAGCTCAAGTGGTATAGTAGCGGCGTATCTAACCGAAGGTCATGGGTTCGAATCCCGCTCGTGACACTGACTTTTTTATCTCAAATAAAAACCTTAATTAATTGAAATATTGCGTAATAACCCTTTTGCCCTAGGGTTCAATAAATTGTACCACCAAAAATATCAAAATATGATGTCGTTTAGAAAGAGCCGTAGTAAAAGTGCATATTTGTTGATATTTTTGAATTTGTTTTGTTTTGTTTGCTGACTGTGTATTTTGTTCCTAGTCTGTACATTATAAAATAATCAAATATATGCAGGCAGAGAACTTCTATTGACTGTTTTTTAAATAGTAAATCTGAGGTCGGCCAGGTCGAAAACTGGCTACCTGTGTTTCCTTGGGCTGTTCGAAATGATCTTGCGCTTGAGCGGACACGGCAGCTCGGATTTCTTTCATCTGCTTTATACATACCGGTATTTCCTTCTCAGATTTTTCAATAGGCTAATCGCTCACAGAAACCCCGGTGTGAACCGACACAGTAGTTTTCTAATATGGCCAAAAATTCACCCGAAGAAATTTAATTTATGACAGAAATTGCCGTACGCTTGAAATATTGGCGTTCCGAAACTTGAGGATATCAAGTGTGAAAAATTATAAACAAGCGTATGATGAAGCCATCAACATTGTTGACAATATAATATTTTATGGCCTATGTGGAATCATAGTAATTTATTTTTTCCAAGTAGCAAATAGGTGTCAAAGTGCATATCATTCGACAATATTAAATATTTTAAAAAATCAAGATCTAGATCAAAACTGATGCATAAACATGACTCATCCGGTTTTGCATGTAAAGAAAGTCTATATGAAAAATACGTCAAAACAAACCAAAGATTAATTGAAAATCTGACAATTACTCACTGTTAAATTGTATTAATTTCCGATTAATTCGATTGAACGATTTACGATAATGATAAAGACCATGCATATTAAAAATATGGTTTAATTTGTCTAAAAGTTATATCTTATAACTATTTTCTATAACGCTGACATATAAAGTTCTAAAAATAGCTAAAAATGATGATTCATTAGCAACTTACCAAATTACACAAATGTCCATTTATTATAATAAGTTACATTAAAATTTGTATTTTTTTCTAATTATATATTATGTCGAAATAAACGTAAAATTGTTCATGTTCAACTTCCAATATTGTTAACATTGTTTGTCAGGCACTTGAATTAAGGTAGGTTTTACAAAGGTACTTTTTTAAACTCCAAGGTTCAAAAACTCCAAGTAGTCGGACGATAACATACTACATTAGAGTAACAAAATTGTTTAAAAAAGAGTTTATCAGTTTTCTTATACTATATGTACAAAAATTTGTATATGATATGTACGTATATATAATTATAGTCAGGGGCAACCATTGGGTAGGTAAAATCATTCAATTATCAAGTTAATTAAGTTATAACAACTGAAAATTTAATATTTATTAATTACTCAGAAATCGTGAGATGCGGTCTGGTGTGATGTAGGTTTCAGAAAAACATTTTCTTTATCGTGCACGTTTCGATCTTTATTGAGATCATCTTCAGGGCCTGGGATTTACAAACATTGTTTACATTTAACAAATACATGTAAGATGTGGAAAAAAGTGAATTTATACAATGCAAAATATATTTTTTTATATTCAATCAAAGTATTTCAACTCACTCAAAGTGTTTTCTATACCGACTTCCTTCCCTACCCCTCCAAAATCCAACGTATATAAATATAAAACATCAATATCTCACTGGCACTCTCAACATGGCACAATTACACAGAAGACAAACACTTTGAGTGAGTAGAAATACTTTGATTGGATATAAAAAAATATATTGTGCATTGTATAAATTCACTTTTTTCCCCTACATGTATTTGTTAAATGTAAACAATATTTGTAAATCCCAGGCCCTGAAGATGATCTCAATAAAGGTCGAAACGTGGCACGATAAAGAAAATGTTTTTTGAAACCTACATCACACCAGACCGCATCTCACGATTTCTGAGTAATTATCGATTAACGGTCACTAATCACCACACATGAATATTTATTATTTGATTATTCCTTTATGACAATCAATAATTCTCCTCTTGACTAAACTAATATATTTTTTTTTAACATAGAAATTACATTCGGACAACGATGGCCTATCAGTGTGTTTGTTCGGGCTGACAAATGGTAGGTGGCAGAGAGTGAATGCCGGCGTTTCGTCTCGCTTCCTTAGACTTCTAGGGAGCTTCCTCGGGGATCTGTCCCATTGTGTCTTCTAATAGTGTTTGGACTGCCAACACCCGTGTCCGCACCTACCTGGGCTCGGGACGTTTTTTTTCTCCCGGGCGGAATTTAATTTCCGAGATCGTTACGACTGTTGGTTCAACCGACGCGTTAGCGCCCCTCCGTGGCCAATTAGCCCATCCACCGATTGGAAACCCTTTCTTTTTTCGTAAGGATCAGGTAAATCTGTCGGGTTCTCAACGCCGATCGTGTTTTTTTTTTTTTTTTTTTTTTCAGCTGAGTTTCTTCACCTGGGCGAAAGGACAAAATATTGCATCCATCATGATGTAGCGCATTTCTTTCATTTACCCAAAAAGCACAATATATGGATGGTATGTGGAAAATTGGGTAATGATAGCTTTATTGCCCATCCGCCACCCCGCCATACCATAGGGAGTCCTGATAGCGGCAGATTGCACCAAGTAACTAAAATTTTGGTTCTTCAAAATGGCCTTTTATACTTAACGCCTTCCTTAAGCCCTATCTGTACCGGACAAAGTTTTGCGGGTATATTTACAAGGTTGTAGGGGGTGGTCGGAGTAACCTAAAAGGGACATTTTCTCAGTAACTACTGAACCATTTTAGTTTAAATTTTGTGCATATGTTTCTCTATTATTACACTCAAGTTTAACAAGAGCTTTGTTGAAACCTTTCGTCTGAAAAAATCAACAGCAAGAAAACATTCGAGCACATTTTTCTAGTATTTAGGAATGTATTTCACCAAATGTAAGTTATTTTCGGAAAAAGCTGTCTTAGAAGTGTTTAAAGCCCTTATATGTTACAGAATAAAAAATTTGAAACACACATCTTAAACGTGTTGGCAGATTTTCTCCCTTTTGTTTTTTTGAAAAAACCTTATTTTTCAGGACGGCTGTTTTTCTGACGTTCCCAAAAATGACGTTTTATCGTTATTTCGCATTTCCTATCGATCCTACTACAATGAATCTCTAGAAAAGACAATTCTGCCTAGTTCTGAACCTGTTTGCATTTGTTTTGGATCCTTTCTTGGTAGTTTTCTCCAGTTTGGTATTGTAAAAGTACGCCACGGAAAGCGGAGTGGCCGGCTTTTATAGGAAATGCCGCTCGCTCCTGGAATAGGAATTCTTAATTCAGTAATTATTTACAATTAAATTCTTGTGATCCAATTTTAAAAATTCTTGGATCACATTATCAAGGAAAGTTAATAGCCTTTTTAAGCCAATAAAATGGGGGTAATAAGGAGCGTCGGTGGCCGCAAGGTTTAGTCTTTGACACGGCGCTCATCTCTGTAAGGTAAAGGTCCCGGGTTCGAAACCAGCGGCCCTGCATTCGAACCCGACATACTTACAAATGGGCTTTTTTTCAAAAACACCTGAACCCTGAGGGTTTATATGACCTCTGCTGTTGCGAATCCTCGTAAAAAAAAATAAATAAGCCAATAAAAAATTGGTTGGATTGACCCCCAACGCTTTGTCCGGGTGCGCCTTGAGGAAGGTATGAATAGGTAAATAAGTTGTTTTTTATTGCTTAATAAAATATTTAACTACTTCATCATTTAATTTATGGCTGGTATATTCCAATATTGATTCGACTTTCATGTTGTAAAACAAATAAAAAAGTTTTTGAACAAATACCGATTCGTGTATTTTTTATTATATTTCTTTTTAATAAGAAATTCTATGCAGACATGAAAAAGGTATTGGAGAAATTATGTATTTATCATATTTATATCTGTCTTTCTCTAAATATTTTCATTTTTTGTAATAAAACAAAAATTACTTGTTCGAGTGTGATAGGTTTTTCAAGCATTCATTAACTTCATTATCAGAAGACTTTTTTTCTCCTTTTATACTATGAAATCATCCTTACATGACTTATGATGCAATAACAAAGTTTAAAAAACTTTTTTCAGTGATTTAATATTTTTCATTGAGATAAAAAAGTCAGTGTCACAAGCGGGATTCGAACCCAGGACCTTCGGCTAGACAGCCGCCACTCTACCACTTGAGCTATCGTGACTTCTATCCTCTCGGACACTAACTTCCCATCTCAACCCCACCTTTTGAATTTTCCCTCCTTTTTTATCTCAACCAAAACCCTAATTAAAAAGGTTAAATAATTGAAAAAAAAATATTTGGTCAACGAAACCTAATAAATGTTCTAAAAAAACCTTGTGAATTAGAAAAACATAGTTTAAAATTGTTTATCTAGATAATCATGTGGAAAAAGATGTGTCATTAGAGTTACATTTGACAGCTTGATGATGTTCTCTTCCGATGATTGCTTTCAAGAAAGTGGAAAAAGGCGAAAGGCCAAAATTGGATTTTGTGCTGGTAGTTTAATATAACTAACGAAAGAATCGGTATAACATGGAAGGAAAAAGTTCCTGTCGATTAGTTGTTAACAAGACCGCATTAGCTACGAAGCCAATCAATCATTCGCTCTCTTTTAACCAGACTATTTATAAGCATGCCCTTCACTGTTATTATATTGTATTTATATCTTCGGACAAGAAGGATTCAGAGAGGAAATGGAACGATATTAAGGCTGATTGAAAACGAAGGGGTAAAAAAACTATTACAAATGATGTCTGGGGTCTAAATGTATTCTTTTTTTTCTTGCATTGCTAGGTAAATAAGAAGTCAGTGGGTCATTAAGGAAGAAAAGTCGGGATTTTTCAGAAGCCTCAGGCAGATAATTGTAACAAAAGGAAGTCCAGCAGAGCGCAAAAACATTTTTCCCCTTTTGAAATGTTAAATGCGATGTCGAGTGTGTTAATAAACTGAGGGTAGGCACTCATTGTGCGGCCCCTGCCGTCCCATTGTAGCTCGCAAAAAGGAAAAAACTGATACGCCGAGTTTTATTGTGCCTCCACAAACAACAGATGTGAGCCCAAACAACCGCAAATCGTAGAGGAACACAAAAAAATTGAAATATAAGATATTTAACCGCATTTTACTATTGATATATGAACCGCATCACGCCCCTAGATGAACGGAAGACCCATAAATAACTTCGACGGGGGGCAGGCGTTAAAGGTGAGACCTTTTGATTTTCCGATGGGCGTTCCCTCGGATCACGACCAGGGCGAGGATCGTCGGTTATGTGAAATGTCACAACTTTTCCTCCCTTTTCCTATGAGCTTGTCCTATACGGCTTGAAATCACCACGGGGCTAGCCGGCAATAGAAAGTACCACATGTAAATTAAGCACATCAAATCCAAGCACAAAATTATATGCGGAATATAATGTGGTTTTATTAAAGTCGAAATATAAAGTCATATAAACAATGGAAGGTATAATTTTTAGAGTAGTTTCATGAAAATATGCCTCTATGATCCAACTATGATGCCTCCCCTTTTGAGCAAATGTTTGTTTACATTAGGGGTATTCACGATGTTTGTAACATGTTAACTCGTGTTAACTAGAATGGAGAAATGTCCAGTAAGATCGTAAACACCCCCTTCTTTTCTTAGCATGCTAATCGTTAATTTTTCCGCGACGATTGGTACAACCAAAAATAAAGCTATAACAGTCCTCGAAGGCTTGTTGTTGTTTGTTTTGGTTTTGTTTTGTGTTAAATTGTAAGATGCCAGAAGTTAGTAAAAAAAGGAAAATTAATCAACTCTTTCATTCAAAATGCTATCTGTGCACTCTAAAAGTACGAACAAATGACACGCTTCAATTCGTGCCGAGTACCTAAATTATATCCTAATATCTAACAGCCTACAACTTTATAGGATATGGGATGTATCTATTATGAATGATAGTATAAGGACAGGTCAAAAATTAACAAAACAAATGTATTGGTTGTTTTAATTAACGCGTATTTAAGAATAAAACTACATGTAAACAAAAAAACAGCTGTTAAATTCTTGGCTGCCATGTTGATTACCTTCGCCCTATCGGATAGCAAAGTGACTACATTTTCGACATAACATTTAACATCTAACAATGGCCCTGGACTGTTAGATCGAACAATATTAACTAGCCGATTCTTACAAGTCTACGTCATCATTTTTCTAGATCTAACAGGACCTAACAGAGTTAACAAAAAGATCGTGAATACCCCTATTGTCTATCTGTGCTCGTTTTCAGCGATATTTTTTTCTTCAATCAAGCCCTTAAAGTAGTGGTCTTTTTTCTTTTTATTCACCCCTTCTGTGCTTTTTGTGAAACGATTTGAGAGAATCGATAAATGTAATACTGTATCGTGTGCCAGGGTGGCGTGATCTGTCACTGCCCTCCTCAAAGCTCATGTTCTGATTTGCACACGAGACTGTCATGTCCCGGCCCCACGCCAATTATCTACATGAATTTTCTGCAGATTTAACAAGTCCCTATGCGATTCACGAATAATTATTCACGGTTGGTTTTTTATTTTATTTTTGTAATTAAATCTCTATCTGTAGTCTGTTTTGTCGCACCGCAATGACGTCTCAGAGAGGGGTAAATTATAGAACGGTGGCATTGTCCTGTTTGAATAGAAGACCGCCTTCTTCTTCATAAGAAGTTATGTTAATCCTGCTCCGTGCGAGACATAGATCGTCCCTCCGTTTCCAATCGCGCCTCCCCCCGCCAGAACGAACGCTTTTCTTCAAGGGGCTTGTGTTTGTTTTCTGAAACGTCCAAAGTTGAAAAAAAAGCCGCCTCTAATGCGATGTAGACAATTTCTGATTCATTTCCCGGTTTCTTTATACTGTGAGCAAGCAAAAAGCTGCGCGAATCAAAAGATTTTCTCTCTGCTTCTCTGGATAAATCCCGATAAGTTACATGTTTTACAGTTTGCAATGTCTATTATTTTTTTGTAATAATTGAGACATTGAGAAAGATCAGCTCAGATGCTGAACGCATTTTATCAAGGAAGCAAATAAATAACGCGTTTCATTTGTTTTCAGAATTCACTTCTACCCAAATAAAAACGATGTAGCTTTTACTCTTCATCCATCAAAGATCCCTAACCATCTGAAGAAAACCTACAACACAAACTGTAATTTTGAAATTAAATATAATTCATTCCGAACATAAAGGTTTAATGAAACTGCTCATGTAAATTCCTTTGATTACATTCGCACTTGTCGATTGCCTATGCATTCCTGCACCAAAACAAAATTTGCCTCTCAAAACTTTGTGAAACTGGGTACAATGGACACTCTCGCCATTTACCAAGATGCCAGCCGACGACCAATCAAGGGACTCGCTAACTTCGAGAACTTCTGTTTTCTTTATTTTAAGCGCAAGATCATTCTCCGTATCCATTGTGTGCTTAATTTTCAGCCATAACTTATTGAAAATGCTTTCCTCGACGAATAAGACGTCCACAAACAAATAAAAATGTCCACCCTTAGTGCTCTGTGCGAAGTCATTAATGTATATTCAAAATAAGAGAGGACTAAGTGTGGAACCCTGTGGTACTCCGTATTTGATTGAGAGTTCGGAAGACGTCGCCCCACTGAATTTTGTTTTTTGGTGCCGACCATACAGATAATAGACAAACGATTCCTTAACAACATCCAGAATCCAAATATTTTCCATCTCGCGAAGTGATGGTCAACCAGGTCTTGGTAAGGTCCAAAAATATGGCCAGTACTTTGTGTTTGTTTTAATTTTGATTCGCCTATGCTGCCAATTATTCAACTCAGAACATTTGCCGAATATTCCTAACCAGAATTGATTTTCAGAGATATATCCGGTTTTTTGGACAATTTCAGACAATCTATTGCAGACCACCCTTTAGTCAAACACCGACAGCAAAGCAATGGGCCTGTAAATGGACATATCCTACTAGCCTAATTTTTTTTTAACTGAGATGATATTTGCAATTTTTGGCTCTGCTGGATAAATCCCCGTAGAGAAGATGTAATTTATCAACTAATGGATCCGTCAACTCAATGGATATTCATGAAGAAACATACTGCTATTCATCAAGTCCTGTGGAGTATCCTTTTATAAGTGCTTTGAAAACACCGTGAAGTTGCGACCGTGTGCAAGGGTAAAGAATGTACTTGGATGAACAAAATAATGATTTGAGAACAAAGAGTTTCGAAGTTTCAGAATGTCGGAGAAAATTTGATAAAAGACATGCTTTTGGATTAGACTCGACTATATGAGCAACCGTGATCTATTTATGTGCAGATCTGTTTATTTTTATAACCAATTTCTTTGTCAGTAGTTAGTTAATAGTGTCCTACGATTTTTTTGCAGAGTTAACATGCATCAGTGACAATATCCTGTCTATTATTACTGTACCGGTAATATTTGTTCAGCCTGCAATAAAAAATTTACATCAAGCGATATCAACCAAAATAAGAGACTGTGACTTGTTGGTCATTTGAATCTCTAGGGTTTAAGTTTGTGTTAATGATGTAATTTGTGCGAGAATTAAAAGTGATAAGAATTTGGATTTCATTATTTCTCATCAGTCTAAAACGCTTCTTTCTTTTTTAGGGCTAATTCCGTTATGCCTCTGACACGTAGTCCGACAGAAAACTATAAAAGGTGTGTAAGCCGGTAGGAAAATAAATGCGCGAGATCGATTTGATTATGGTATTGCGTGTGGATACGCATCCCCAACAGTAATCAAGGATTGGTGGCAGGTTCTTATCTTCAGTTGTTTCGTGACTTGTGCTCTTGACCCCGCTTTAGTTTGCCCCCCCTCGATCACCGGGAGTAATTGTAGAGCCACGATCGGCATTATTTCTTGACCTCTGTCAGTCGTCCACAACCGACAATTATGATACACATTACCTTCCAAATAAAAGGCTTAAAAACCACCAGTCGGAAATGGGGCTGGCAAGTATGGAATAGCGAGGCGTTTAGAATTCCCAGGCAAATTGACTTCAATTTGTAAACGGGGTTGATTTGCGAAGGAGGGAGACTTGTAGATGGAGGGCTAATGTTTCTACAATTAATCATAACTACAATCATTTTTCAACCAATAAACATTATACAACCAAAATATTACATTTTAAAAAGGAAAGTTTGATAAAGTTAATTACTTAAAAAACAATACATTGAATATTTGATCTTGACAATTACTAAATAAAAAAATTATAAACGAAACAGGATGACAAAAATCTACTCCAACCAGCTGATTAAATTTGCTACATCTTCTCTAATGACCGTCTTCCTAGTGACACAGGATCAATCTGAGAGTGCCTCGGAATCATCAAATATGTGTTCTCAAGTTTCGCAAATATAACAAAATCAACATGATCACGTTTTATTAATGTATACGATAAATTAATTAATGATGAATGTGTATGCTTTTTGTAACGATCACTACACAATTACGACAATTTTACACTTTGACAGCAATGAAAATTTAAAAATTTCTATTGATGTGTGGCAGTGACCGTTAATCGATAATTATTCAGAAATCGTGAGATGCGGTCTGGTGTGATGTAGGTTCCAGAAAAAAATTGCACTTGGCACTCTCAACACGACACGTAAGAATTACACAGAAGACAAACACTTTGAGCCCTGAAGATGATCTCAATAAAGATCGAAACGTTGGCACGATAAAGAAAATGTTTTTCTGAAACCTACATCACACCAGAACGCATCTCACGATTTCTGAATAATTAATTTCTATTTATAATAGCAGCTAGTGGATTAGCATTCGTTTTGAAAGTTGAGCTTTATCTTGATAAACTCATAATCTGTCAGCTTTATAACTCTGTCGTTTTGTTCCTGAACTTTCCTTGATTATATCATCATTTACAAATATATTACATTTAATAGTGTTGGTTTTTCTTTTTTGCACTATTTTACTTCTTTTATCATTGGTGTTTTTTATTTTATTACTATGTTGATTAAAGTAATATTAAAAATATTATGTTAATTAATGATAATTTTTATTAGAATGTTTCGAACCACGCCACGAACCTCTTCAACAGGTCAAATGTTCGATAACAGACAAATTTAATTTCTATAGAAGCTTTATTCAAAATGTGTAGTTTACGCAAATTTACATTTTATACTATCAACTCCTTCTTCAGAATTCAATTTTTAAAAAGAGAGTATCAAACAAAGGGAAAAAACCATAGAAAATCCCTAAGACATGGTTTAAACTAAAGAGCTCTTCCCTCTCCTATGCCTACACCAAGTCCAAGTCATACTCGCAAATTTTTCTAACCAATTGATTACAGCTTAGCCGTTCAATGAAATAATTCTGTGTGAGGTGTTTTATGAGGTGCACAACGTAATCGATGTCTGTAGAACTTTGCAAGTCTAGAATGCGGACATAGTGAGGTGGTGTGTGATGTTGGATCGAGATGTCAAACCCCATGAGGGGCAAGGATGCAAGGTTGGTCTGACCACTAATTTTAACTAAGGGAAACAAGACACTATGTAGCTTTGCCTTTATTCACTCTAATAATTACATGGGCGGCAAAGATAGTATACTGTCAAGTATTACCCAAGGTACTTAAAAATACCAAAGCAATTATTACTCGATACCCAACCAAGAAATATTTAACTTTATATGTGGATTCTTTTTTTTCTTCTTCGTTTGTCAATATGTTTTTAGAATTATGAAATTAAATCACCTTCAAAATAAGCCTAACAGAAAGGACATTTTTCACCCATAAACCGAAAAATACGGACAATAATACCGAAAGGGGCGTCGGTGGCCGCAAAGTTTAGTCTTTGACACGGCGCTCATCACTGTAAGGTAAAGGCCCCGGGTTCGAATCCAGCGGCCCTGCATTCAAACCCGACATACTTACAAATGGGCTTTTTTTCAAAAACACCGGCACCCTGAGAGTTTATATGACATCTGCTGTTGCGAACCCTCGTAAAAAAATTTAAAAAAAAAATAATAATAATAATACCGAAGAAGAAAAGAATAATAGAAGCGTATCTTTTTAATGAAATTGAATCGCCTTCAAAATATGCCCAACAAAAAAGACATTTTTCACCCATAAAACGAAAAATAAGGTCAATAATAAAGAAGAAAAGAAGAATAAAATCATATCTTTTAATTACAATTTAGGTACATAATTTGAAAAACTCTAGTATTTCCAAGTGTCCTATCAGAGACCATCTTACAATTTCCTTATACTTCTCTACTAAAATTAAATTATTAACATGTACTAATAATAATTATTGTATCAGTTTAACAGCCATGATAATGTGTGGTGATTAGTGACCGTTAATCGATATTTCTTTACAAATCGTGAGATGCGGTCTGGTTTGATGTAGGTTTCAGAAAAACATTTTCTTTATCGTGCCAATGTTTCGATCTTTATTGAGATCATCTTCAGGGCCTGGGATTTACAAACATTGTTTACATATAACAATTACATTTTGGATGTGGAAAAGTGAATTTATATAATGCAAAATATATTTAGAAATACTTTGATTGAATATATAAAAAATATATTTTGCATTGTATAAATTCACTTTTCCACATCCAAAATGTAATTGTTATATGTAAACAATGCTTGTAAATCCCAGGCCCTGAAGATGATCTCAATAAAGATCGAAACGTTGGCACGATAAAGAAAATGTTTTTCTGAAACCTACATCACACCAGACCGCATCTCACGATTTCTAAATAAAGCCATGATAATGAAGTGACAATAACTACTTAAATTTTTGTGAAGGGCAGCTTTTAAATAATACAATAAAATGTAGTATAAAGTAGTATAAGTATACTATTAATTATTCTTTTTATCTAAATTTTTTGGTTGAGATGAGAAATTAGTGTCATGAGCGGGATTCGAACCCGCGACCTTCGGCTCAATACGCTGCTGCTCTAAACACTTGAGCTTGACGCATATGACCACTAAGCAAATATGGATTAATTTATACTATTAATGTTATTTTATGTCCCCTCTGTTCTGAACTGTACACATCAAAAATGAGTAGACAGTCAACAGATTATAACTTAAATGTATTTTACGGAAACTTTTAATAAATTGTCTATTCTTCTTTATCTAAATGTTAATTAAATTTCTGTAAGTGGAATTTGCGGCAGGTGATAACGAATTGTATGAAATCAGAATCAGAAAAATTTTAATTTACCAAAGCCATTGTTATTAATTACTTCGCGGCCGTGTTTAATTAATCGGCGAGGGCTGGTCGGATGTTGATAAAAGCCGGCGTTATTCTTTAAAGGTCCCTAGGATTCCTCGAGGTTTTTCCTCCCGGCTGCTGTTTTCTTGCAAATCCGAGATAAACAACTCACTCTTTATTCTTCAGGGTGCCCCTCGAGCCAAATTAATTTGATTCCTTCTTAATCTCAGAGAAGAAGGAAAAACTTGTTTACCCTCGTTTTGAAAAGAAGCGATAGACAGTGCATTTCCTTTAAAGCATCCGGCCGTTTCCTTCATCAAGGAATTATGAAGAAGTTTTTATCTTACAACATTCGTGGGAGTACTCGGTAATTTATAAATGAGAAAGCAAACGTTATTTTATAGACAACAATGACTTTAATTTAAAGCACAAATGTTCATATTTTTTTTCTAGTTATGTACATTTTATTTTAAATTCCTGACCGTTTCCGTTTTCCCCCTGTGTAAAAATTTCCCATATCGATCAGTGTCTAGGTAGAAAACGGATGAAGGATGACTGTTGGCTGATATTAAAGCCACTTTGCTCGGATTGATTAAGGCGACCATCAATTGTCACAGGGACGTCTCGGACAGATGTTCCTGGTGATACATGATGGATGGAGGAGCAAAGAGTCGAAGACCAAAGTAAATGTGATTAGTTTCAGTCTTCTCACCGCTCAATCCGGATCTTTTTTCACTGTTCCGAAGGGTTTTTTTTCAGAGTGGCGTATCAAGGCCCACAATGGAACCATCCTCAGCACTATTGTCTGTGTACATTTTAAAACGATTCCTCGCTCCGAGTCGAATCGGTCGCCGAGACTCGTTTCGACGCATTCTGACACGTCTGCTCTGTTTGTTTAGGGAGAGAAAAAAGATCGACTCTTGCCCCCGGAGCTAATCTCACGGCTTCCAAGATTATTTTCCCGGAAGAAACCCCAAATTGAACAGAAAGGCTGATGTCAACAGCTCGTTTCTCATAGAATGTCCCCAAAACTTTCAATATTCACGTATTAATAAACATTGTTTCATCAAGTGGGTCCTCATTTTCTCTTTACTCTTACTTATAGTCAATTATTATTTATGTGTGTTACACTTCACCATTTATTTTGTATCTCTGTTGTTACACTAACAAGGGGACGACAGGGTTGGTGGGTCACGGATTTGAACAAAACTTTTTTTGGTGATTCTACACTTCAAAATATCAGACGTGTATATGCCACTTCTTGTGAGTAGGCCCTGGTTTCACTATTTTTTTTTAAATTTGAATTTTTCCGTATTTTAATATTTTTATTTCGTCTTTCTACTTGTTCAAATTAACTGTATGAATATATTATTTTACAGCATTTTTTATATACATTGCAATAAAAATATAGTAAAAGCCATCAAAGTTTATCAATAAACCAAAAATTTCTAAAAACCAACTATTTTTCAAGTGAACTAGGTCATAATTTTTTTTCGTGAAACTAATGTAATTTCAAGCAAATAATTTTGCTGTTTTGCGTATTTTCTTGTAGAAAGAATTTCTATATTTTAATGATACATATGTCGTTACAAAGTTGATTCAAATTTTGAATTATAGACGTTATTACGGGTCTCTAGTGTTGCTAAAACGAAATTTCGTATTAGTTCCACGAAAAAAATTTATGACATAGTTTACTTGAGAAATGTTTGGTTTTTACATCTATTGTGTTCAACATTGTCCAGTTGTCTAACAATTTATATTTTCGTTCAAATTCATTTATACATTGATCAAAGTATTTTCTTTTAAATGAGGAGTTTAATGAATTCACCGTTTACTAGATATTCCTGAATGTATTTTTGGAATTAGTTTTATTAATATTTTTACATTATATTTCGTGGTTCGATTGACCAAATAACTTTTTTCAATTAATTAATCTTTATGTAAGTTATTGGTTGAAATGAAAAAGTTCGTGTCACGAGCGGGATTCGAACCCACGACCATCGGCTGGGTTCGAATCCCGCTCGTGACACTAACTTTTTCATTTCAACCAATACCTTAAATAAAGATTGATTAATTATTATTTTTATTAATAATTATGGCTCAGGAAACAAAATGGGAGTTCACATTTTGAGCATTTCCGAAACCTATAAAGTTTCGATTTTTCTCTTTTTGAAGTATTGATTTGTTCCATTATTTGATTATTTTTCATTTATGTTTTTTTAACTATCTTTGCAAGATTGTTTGTCTTTCTGATTGCAACAGAAGCATAAAACGTTTTGTTTACTCCCGTGTTAAATTTCCTGTGTTTTCAGATTCCATTTAGTCAAGACAGAATTCCTATTGTTTATTTAATCTAAAAGAAAGAAGGCGGAGAAATCTTTCTTTAATCCGCCGACTTTTACACTTATCAAAAAAAAGGCCCTTTTACCATGAGCGTGTGGCCCTCGACACCCGATAACATTCAAAACCACGGCAAATAAAAAGAAGCCGGCCCGGTCTGGTTTTCGAACTCAGCGGGACGGAATTCGATTAATTTTTATTGAGAGGAGGAGAGAGAGGGCACAAGTTTCTTCGTTTCCATTCTACATAAAACATTTGAGTTATTGGTGGGCCTCGTAAAAGTGGTATAGCCTTCATCGGTCGGGTTGTAAACAACGGAAAGATGATATCCCCTGTCGTCCAGTTCGAGCAAAAATTTCTAATCATTACATATTAAAAAGGTAGCTTTTACGATGCCGAGTTCACATAGGCTATAATTCAAACGGTTACGGCACCGGACTCCTGGAAATCCGAGTCCGCTGGAGTTTAGACGTCCTTCGGCCCCGTGGCATACTTCACGGGTACAAAGTACGCCGGCTGTTAAGCAGCGCGAACGGAAGGGGCGATAAATCCCAGCTCGGAAGCTCTCCGCCCTTCCAAACTGCCTATTCTAGAAATATGTCTTTGTTAATTTTATTTATGGAAATGAAGGAAGCCCTCTGTGGGAATCTTTTTCGAGAACCAGTCCAATAAAAAAATCTCAAATGACATTTCTTCATATAAATAGGTCCCAGTCGTTCTCACTGTAGACTAGTCTTCTTTTTTTTCTTGAATAAAAATTTAATAATAAAATCAGAGCTACTGATGTAATTGAATAAAGGAGAAACTGTCTGCATGGATCGGCTTGCGACCGGTTTACATTGCGGACTGAGCGAACCATAATCGCAATTATTTGATGTTTCGTGAGATCCGGGCGAGACTTGATTTTTTCTCTATAAAATTGACGTTACTTATTACTACAATATTCTAAAATTTAAAATATAAATATACAGTTATTTAAAAAAGTAAAATTAGTTTCCTACATATCGCGCTGTATATATACCACCAAGTACATACAGAACTGTGGCCGATCTATCGATAACTCTAGATGACACTTTTATGGCTGTCTTTTGCATTTGAAATGTTATGGAAGGGCTACTGGAATTACCTATGGATGGGGTTGAGTCCTCAAATTTTTGCTTCGCGTATATAAACCCTTGCGGCTTTTTAAAATCTGCTTTTCTTTCAGCATCTCATAGCATCAGGGGAGGTGAAAACGCCATGTAAGAATGTCGAGTAACGACATTAAAATAGATCAATTAGAACTACTTTTAGATCATTAGAGATATTTTTAAATTATATAAATACTCAGCTCTTAAACTCTGAGGCAAGCAGGTGTGGATTATCCAAACAATTAACTACTTTTGTTTGAAGGAAAATTCACAATTTGGAAAACGATTATATTCGGAGCAAGAGATTACGATCTAACTGTAGGCAACTTTTAATTTATAACTAACATTTATTTGGAAATGAATTTACAGAATGAAAATCTGCTAGTTGGGTGAATAAAAGTTCGTTTTTTCTGTGTCTCTAGATCTTGTATATGCGAGAAAACATTTAGTTGCAATTTAATTAATTATGGTTTTTAGTTGAGATAAAAAAGTCAATGTCACGCGCGGGATTCGAACCCACGACCTTCGGCTAGATACGCCGCTACTCTACCACTTGAGCTATCACGACTTCGATCCACTCGGACACTAACTTCCCATCTCAACCCCACCTTTTGAGTTTTCCTTCCTTTTTGCCATTTTTCAAATGTCGTGAATCTATTTGATTCTCGGCGAGAAATGAAATGGCCACGGAGAGCTTTGATGAAGATGTACTTCATTTTAACTTATTCAATTCACTAGTTTTTGTGGTCCGCTTGACCAATTAATATCATTCAATTAATTAAGGTTTTTAGTTGAGATGTCCGAGTGGATCGAAGTCACGATAGCTCAGGTGGTAGAGTAGCGGCGTATCTCGCCGAAGGTCGTGGGTTCGAATCCCGCTCGTGACATTGACTTTTTTATCTCAACTAAAAACCTTAAATAATTGAAAGATATTAATTGGTCAAGCGGACCACGAAAACTAGTGAATTGAATTTAGTTGCAATGTTTTTCATAATTTGTTATATAACTATTTTAAAAAATTATAGCATTTAATAAATCAATAGCTTATAAATTTGTTCGGTCCGCTTGGTCTATAGAGTATCAGATATTTTTCAGTATTTTGCCAGTTTCAGCGATTTAAATGCAAACCTTAGATTAGATTTATAATGTTGTTTAATTATTCAGAAATCGTGAATGCGGTCTGGTGTGATGTAGCTTTCTGAAAAACATTTTCTTTATCGTGCCAACGTTTCGATCTTTATTGAGATCATCTTCAGGGCTCAAGACAAACACTTTGAGCCCTGGAGATGATCTCAATAAAGATCGAAACGTTGGCACGATAAAGAAAACGTTTTTCTAAAACCTACATCACACCAGACCGCATCTCATGATTTCTGAATAATTATCGATTAACGGTCACTAATCACCACAAAAAAATACGTTGAAAATATTTTAAATAGTTTAATTTTGTGTGTTTGTGTGTGTATGTTCGGCGAGTTGTTTGACATTTTTCAGCAGTTAGAGTGAAATCGAACAACATAGCAACAGTACGTTGTGACATTTTATTTTCTGATAAACGGTCCCCATAAATGGTTTTCCCTTTCGTTCAGCTTATTGTTTAACTTTTTTGTAACTTATACAGTTTGTAAACTTTTTACTTTAAGTCTTAACGCTTTGTGCCCGTCAGGGACAGGGCCTGAGAGCGGCAATCAAATCACAATCGACTCAAAAGTTTCGGAGAGCTTCCGAGAGGCAACATCTGCCCGCGTGTAGGTACACGTGTAATCCTCGGCTTTGCTGCCTTACATCTGCCGGGGATTAGGACGACCCTCGCGAACAATTTCATATTTTAATTTCGAAACCTTTTCACCCTCTACCAATCACAGGCCGTCGCCCATTGCGACTGGATATGACCGGTGAGTATTTGTCGAAAACATTTACATTATCAATAATAATGATCGTTTACGATTTAATGTCCAGAATTGTGAGAGAGCATAAAGTCTAATTTCTCTCATTTTGTAGCTTATGTTGGATTTTAACACACCCAACTTTTAGCTCTTTTGGAACGAATACAATTCCCCAGCGCCTCGGGCATGAATCTTTGATAAAGTAGTAGGATTTGAACGTTGCAGGAAGTTAATAACAAATCAGAGAGGCCGAAGCATTAAGAGAATCCAATATTAGGAGCGCTCTAAGGAGAATGTATTTATTTCCAAGTTTCTGATTCCTGCGGTTCCCTTTAGCAACTATTAATAATTCCCGGGGGGCTCTTCGGACCACAAAGCAAGGATCTGGAGCTAAGGAACCGCAACTGTTCTCTAACATCTTGGAATACATTAGCCCTTCCTCTCATTCTAATATCATTTTCCGAACCCTTTCATCTGCCTCCTCGTCCTATACGAACCGTGACTACGATCGATCACACACGAAGCCGGCGACCCAAGCTGGGCTGGAGGGAGCAAAAAAAAGCAAAAAGGGGTCCTTCTCTATACAAGATACTCTGTAAACCATATCGATTGCCCCAGCCTCCCTCTGTGCTCTACTAAACTACACTTCCTCCCTTAATAACCCCAATACCGCCCCTTCGCCAAAAACGCTCAGACTAGCCGGTCGGGAAGACACCCTTTCAGATAACCCTCGGATTACCGGCTACAACTATTTAGGCAAAGCATTTCGAAAGGTTAAAACACATTATTCTTAAAAACGACCTTTGTGCGAATACTGAAATGTTATTTTCTATAAGAAATTATATTCTCTATCAATATAAATTTTTCTGTATATGTAATTTTTAAACGTTTCGACTACTCTCTCTCTCTTTCTCTTTCTCTCGCTCTCACTCTCTCTCCTCTCTCTTTCTCTCCTCTCTCTTTCGCCCTCTTCTCTCTCTCTCTCTTTCTCTCTCTCTCTCTCTCTCTCTCTCTCTCTCTCTCCCTTTCTCTCTCCTTTCTCTTTCTCCCACTTCTCCCTCTCTCTATTTCTCTCCTCTCTCACTCTCTCTCTCTCTCTCCCTTTCTCCCTCCTCTCTCTTTCTCCCTCCTCTCTCTTTCTCCCTCTTCTCTCTCTCCTTTTCTCTCTCCTCTCTTTTTTTCTCCTCTCTCTTTCTTCGTCTTCTCTCTCCCCTCTCTCTCTCTTTCTCTCTCTCTCTCTTTCTTTCTCTCCCTCTCTCGCTTTTCTATTTACATTTATTTATACATCTTTCATCTACACTGAGAAGCAAAAAGATTGTTTTTATGCAAATGCTTGCAATCGTTATAATTTTTATTTTTGTTGTTTATTGGTTACGTTTAAAGAATAATATAATGTACATCTAAATACAAAAATACACTGAGTAAATCAATTTCACCAAAAATGTTGCTATGAAAACAATGAAAACGCGTTCTAAGTAGTCACTATGTTGGGCTTTGCATTGTCATGCCAATAAAACCTTCGCCAATTAGTGGTATGTAAGATGTTAGGGAACAAGATCAAAATTGCGATCTTTCATAGAAATGCCTGTACAAACCATAACACCACCACCTCCACCTCCATTGCTTCTCTGGAGTGAAAATGTGGCTCTCCTGTTCTTCAAACCCTATCTCGGTCGTCATAAAAAACAAAACCTGACTCATCCGAAAACAAGATTTTAATGCAATCTTACTCAGACCAATTGATGTGATTTCTTGCAAAACATAATCGAGCTTATCTGCCAGAGGTTTGTCCAGTGGCAAGCCTTCTCGGACGTAATCCAGCTTCTGAATGTCTTCGCCTTACAGTGTATAAACTGACTTTAACATTAGCTTTTTATGTTGTTGCTTGTACTCAACAACAGTAGAATTTCGATTATAGAGTACATTTAAAACAATAAAACCGTCTCTCTGAGAAGTGACACTGGCGATCTGTCCATGCCTTCTTGAGTAACCCCCACTGACCTGGTAGCGATGGAACACCCTTTGGATAGTTGTTCTGGGAATGTTAAGCAGTTGGGCATATATGCTTGACTTTTCCATCTTCAAACTATGAATTCTCACCGAATCTGTACCACATAAAACCATCACTCAAACAAATTTGAAACTTAAAAATGGAATAAAAAAAATCAAGCCACCGGAACGTTCGAAAGAAGCTATACAGAAAACCCAACAAAGAAAGATTCTTATATTTACAAAATCCAATTGTAAACACAGGTGGGAAATTTTATTTGTATTTTCTTAACCTCCAATCCTTTAAAACGGACCAGATATTTTAGAAAGATGGATGATTATTGGTTATCCACTGGTTTTTTGCCTTTCAGTGTACCTAACCTCTCCGTGTATCTAATTTTGTTATGACTAAGGATTCGTATTATAGAATACGAATTATTCTGAAAATACTTACATTGGAAAAGAAATCGCAGGGCGTTTAGAAAATAGATTATGTTACGTAATCTGAGATAATCATTTAAAGGACAAAATAGTTAAAATTTGTTCGGGGTAAGAAAATAAAATAAAAAGTGTCTTCAGTTTTTCGTTCCATGGATTTTTGATTAGTTGATCTAGTCTCGTGAACTTTTTTTTTATATGTCGGTCATCTGTGAAGGGACTCGGCGTGATGACCTGATGATGGGATTCATGGAGGGGCGAAGCGCACGGGCCGGAGTCCCCGGCAGCTCTGAGCCCGGAATGAAATGGGAATCGAGTCAGTCATCAGTGGAAATGTAACTGCGCATCTCGCTGCTGGTGACACCTGTGGACTGCCATTCAGAGCCAGTTCCGAGTCCGGCCCTCTTCCATTCACTCCTCCGGGCCCATTGAGAGAAAGCAATTAACCGACGGACAGTAAATCTCGCGGACTGACGACGCCCACCGGACAAATACATACATATCAAATTGAATATTTGCTCGATTATAACTTGCCGTCGGGCCAATTAATTTCAACTGTTATTAGCGGCCGTTAGCCGGGTGATATACGTTTCTCTTTAAGGCTATGCTTCTTGTTTAGTTATAAATTATCCTCTTCCTGTTTTGGGAAAAATTTAGTAACATCGATGCCATTCCATGAGGAATCGATAATTCGAATGGATTGTTCATTGGGCCCAAATCCGACTTCACAGCTCTTAATTTAATTTATTAGTTGTATTACATCAAAGTTGGACTAGGACGTTCCGAAAAACTATCTGAACGCAGGTGACAACACACAGATCAACTACTGAAGATGCCGGAAGACAAAACTGGCGAGGCGCTTTGCACCCCAGGCGCGGATCTGTTTTGAGATCCGTTGAAAATCTCAAAAATAAGTCTCTTATTACATATCCTATTAAACATTAACCTTTCATTCACTGATGAATTCTGAATATTTTAAATACACACATTCCCTTACTTTCTCGGTTTTCCTTTTCAACGATTTCTCTCCTCGGTGATGGCCATCGGAAATGCAAAATGAATTAATGTATTAAAAAAGTGTTTTATGCATGTGGATTATGAAATGTATTTACAAAAATTTCCCTTGATTTTTTTACCATGGTCTGACAAGGATTTGCATTATTTGTTTAATGGGATGATTAATGATATGTAAT
This sequence comes from Cimex lectularius, assembly GCF_000648675.2. Classification (NCBI taxonomy): domain Eukaryota; kingdom Metazoa; phylum Arthropoda; class Insecta; order Hemiptera; family Cimicidae; genus Cimex; species Cimex lectularius. Next base: position 769,151 of record NW_019392672.1, on the reverse strand, counting down.
GGTTAATTTCAACTTTAAATTCTCAACAAATTGATTGATATAAAATTTACGAAGTTTATTTCAAGCGAAAAATTTCAAGATCGATTCGACTCTGTCCATGGGATACTTTTAAAGGTTGATGCTAATCTCATGATAAACATTCAAACGTAAAACTCATATATAAAATTTTATTTTACGATGAACATCGAATAATGTAAGATGCTGAAAAATGTAAAATCATTGGAAACCTGACTACATGAAATATTGACAATTAATTTTTTATGAGATACATTGCCTCAAGAGTGACTCCACCTGATCAAGAGGATAATTTAACATTATCACGGTGTTGAAAAATTAAAAATAATCTCTAATTTAAATGTAAAGAATATACAATAAATGATTAAACAAAGTTAATCGCTGATGTTAATATCTAATCATGTAAAATTATTTTTAGATCAACCCTAATTTTACAATAGGTTAACCGATTATTCTTTTTCAACATGAAAAATTCATTTTGAAAATGTTTTCTTATCACATCGCACAGAAATGTATAGATTGACCTCATCTGATCATGAATTTACCAAGTTCAAAATTTAAAAATGATGCAATATGATAATGAAATTAATTGAAAAATAGATGGTTATTTTAACAAGTGATGATTGATTGATTAAAGATTGATTACTACGTGATAAATATAAAGATGTTATTAAGGTGATTGCCGGATTGTAAATGGAGTAATTTGCAAATTTATCAAAATTTTTTCACGAACGAAATTTTTTTAATGATTGTATTCTTAGAGGTATTCTAAATTTCATGTAATTTGATATTTGACATATTTCAACCCTGATTCGTGCCCAATTATACAATTTTTACGCTATTTCACCATAGAAAAGTTATGGATTAACCAATCTGATCATAAATAGACAAGAATAATTAGGCAACTGATCCTAATTGGATTGATTACGGTGTGATAAATTTAAAACTGTTATTAAAGTGATTGCCGGATTGTAAAAGGAGTAATTTACAAATTTATCCAAATCTTTCCACGAACGAAATTTCAAGGTTGATTCTATTCTAAATTTCATTGTGATGGATATGTTATGGATTAACCAATCTGACCATAATAGAACTAGAATAATTAGACAATTGATCCTAATTGGATCATGAACTAAATTTAAAATTGACCATCGAGATCAGTTTAATGATTGATGGTTTGAAATATGATTATGAGTCTATTTGAAAAATCGATCTTAGCTTGATCCCGAACCAAACCCCGCGCGTGCGCGCATATGTTTATTTGTATGTTTCTTTCTTGTTTCAAATGTACTTTTGCCTGATATCGCTAACGTGGAAGGTACATGGCAGTTGCGTAATATTTTGCTTTCTCATTTACCTAGCTCTGAGTTGACCTAATTGATTGGGCAGTAATTCCGGTTGCCTTGTATTAGTTAATAAGACACCGCCCAATTCTTGTACATTCTTTACGGCGGTACAACGTTGCTGAATTAAAACTCGCTCTTCCCCCATTTAAATACCACTTGTGAAAAGGTAAATACCCGCGAAATAGGTCATTATGTGATTTAATTTCGTCTTGTAGAAAGTTTTAATAGCTTGCAGTATCACATTAAACCACTTAGCATCTAAATTTATAGGTTTTTTTTGCTATTTCAAATAAGTATTAAATTTTTACAGACCGTGACAAATTGTATAAATGTGAAAAAGGGATGAATAGAAAATGAAATCAAACATGTATTGAATGGAGACGTTTCGAAAAAGTACAGATCGTGGGAGAAATGGTTTTAAACTTACAAACACCGAAAAATGGAAATAGGGGTACACAATTATTACTACCCAATTAATTAAAGTTTTTAGTTGAGATAAAAAAAGTCAGCGTCACGAGCGGGATTCGAACCCACGTCCTTCGGCTTGATACGCCTCTACTCTACCACTTGAGCTATAGAGTCGCGGCGTATCAAGCCGAAGGTCGTGGGTTCGAATCCCGCTCGTGACACTGACTTTTTTATCTCAACTAAAAACCTTAATTAATTGAATGATATTAATTGGTCAAGGGACCATGAAAACTAGTGAATTATTACTACCTTTAAACGCTAAAGAAATTAATCACTAAATAGTAGTACTACACTAAATAGAAAAATAGTAATAGGATTTTTAAATGTATATAATTTCAATATACTTTAAAATGAGGAGATAGTGGAGATTGTGGTAAAAGTCATTACCATGATGAGCCACCAGTTTCACATGATTTTATCTGGCTGTTAACAAAAATAACCATTATGTTAAAGATGTTTTAAATCATACACTGTTAATACGGTGCTCAAGTTATCCTATTATAGATAGTTTATATTTCCTTTAAATAGTTTCAACCTAAGCATATATTTTGTTTATTTTTTTAGCAACAAGATAGAAATAATGTTAGAGGAAAATTATTATGTAATTTTACTATCTTTAGATTTTCTGTCTAATTCGTATTTGTTTAATGACATAAATATGTGAAATGTTCTATGCCTGCTAGGATTAAGTGCCCTTGTTTGTACCGTTCCGTGTCTCTTGACGAGGAGAGCAGCAGTAATGGCTCCCCAGCTTCGTAAATATTTGAGAAAGGGCTGTGGCCATTAACACCCCCTTGACCGCAGTTAAAAATGTAAACCCGGATTAATATTCATAGTTACTTGCGGCGGAGGCATGCTGGGAATTGCTGGCAACAGTTGCGGCCCACCTGCCTCTCGCAAATAACAAGGAGTTTTTTTTCTTACTCCGGACATTTTTAAAAATACCTTTCATGTACAATAGCAAATAAGAGGTACGGCTTTTCGCCTTGGGGAAAGATAAGCGGCATGCGCTGTTAAAATACGAAAAAACTTATTAATTCATTTGATTCCCTGTTTAATCCGAGAATGAAGTAAAAATATAAGAAATTATCGAAAACAAAACAATAGTCAACAATTAATTACAAAATGAGAACATTTATAACCTTTAGTTCAAACCAATCAAACCGAGGGTGAAAAAGAGAGAGAGAGAGAGAGAGAGAGAGAGAGAGAGAGAGAGAGAGAAAACAGAGCTTTAACGAAAGGCGAGCTTTCAATCCTTTATCACTCCCAGGTATTTAATGAACTTCTACTACGGCAAATTCACGCCCGCATATATAATTTGATTTGACAGCAATGGGCTTAGCATCGCGTAAACCTACCTCTCATAAAATACATTTCAGGCAGAAAGACGTCTGATCCAAACTCGGCGAGAATAAACGGACCAGAATGATCGGGAAATTCAAACTTTAATAATCTGTCCAGAAATCAATTGAAATTACTATGGTGAACGGTCCCTTAATTTTTGAGTCTGCACGTAATTAATTCAAATTTAGAAATAATATAATTCAAAGCACTATGAACCATGAAACACGAAACCAAACTGTAACAATCGTTGGAACGCAGCGATACACTGTTTACAACAGGTAATTACAGACGTAACCACCAGGTCAATTATAACCATTTTTGGTCGTCTAGAGTAATTCAATCAATAAAATGATAACCGTGAACATAGAAATGAAAACGTTTATAATACTATAATTTAGAGTCTAGTAAACAATTAACAATTTCTCGACTGAATAAAACTACACTGCCCATCAAACAAAAACCGACCACCTGGTTTGTGAACGAAAAAATGGCTAACTTGCGGATAATGCGGACATCGGCAAATGACGTCAAGACTTTTTTCTCGGCGTCAAGAAGTTATGACACGATAGACTTCTTGATAACGTCCTGATTTACTTCCCAAAAATAAAAGGCTGTTTTAAAACACCATAGTTACGCCGATATGGACGGACTGGAAGGTTCAGCCAAACATTTCAACACCCTCCGCATTCAACCGCCCAATCCTTAATCCTACGAAAGGTCCTTGATGGACTATTTTATGTATCTAACCTTACGCCATATTAGATATTCCTTTCGTTCAAGAAATCCGTTCACGTTACTGAAAATTTCACAAAACCGTAAATCAGCACATCGAAGACCTCGCATTCCAACGAATCCCTCGAACCGGCCTCGCCGACTGAACAGACAATGGCCGCGAAATTTCCAAGAAATTTATAGTGATGTTAGATAAAGTGATAATGACACAAGTATTCATTAAACAGACAATACTTTAGCACTCTTCGACTTCTCCCAATGGATATTTTTTCTACTGTTGCTTATTAATTTAACAAGTTATATTGTGAATGCTTTATTTGCATTTACAACATCCTTCTTCTTTGTCGGTAGTAAAACATTAACTTAGTCTGAGAAAAACTGCGTCATTTAAAAATAATTTTTTCATAAACAATAAGATGAGTGGTAAAAGGAAAACACGTGAGAAAGCAATTACAATACGTATAAGTAAATAATATCACGAAACGAAAGTTTAGATGATGTTAAAGACCAAGAAATATTTTACTTTAAATAAAAATATGACTATAATAAACTGGATGATGATGATCAGAAAAGATTTGCCTATTAGAGTTGCTGTTGTAATTTGTTAATATTTAATTTGCGAATAATAAACGTTTTGATATTTATCGCTAAAAGAAAGTGCACTTCATTGTTATGCAATAGGTCAAAATTATATTTTAAACAGAGGCTGTTCCGATCGTGATGAATTTAGCATAATCAGTCATGAAGCGAAGCGGTGTTTTTGTATCATCGTGATAAGAAATACGAACTGTTTTGGTATTTTTGTGTAATTTAATTCCTGCGCGAGGACGTTTTATGTCTCGCCTCGCATACGAAACACGCATTGCTACGTTGTGTATACACATAGCAATTAGGAAACAATACACTTTTCCCTGCCTCGCTATTAAGGAATCAGATCGTGAGCCGAGATAGGCCCGTAGGTCAGCTGTTCTCCTTAAAACAGCTGCGTGAAAATCAATAAGATATTTTCCAATGGTAAGACCGTTTAAATTTTTGACAATTGAGCACTTTTAGTTCTATATTTTACGTGAAGTCTCACAAGGCCGGCAGAGCGCTAATTGAATTACAAATGAATAAATAACAAATAAAGATGACAGAATGAACAGCAGACCGTTACTTTACCGCCTCGGTGGGGTCTTAAAGTTGTTAAGTAATTAATTACCTGGTGGGCTTTCACCGTAAAACTACATAGTTAGACTATAAGTCCATTTTAATTGCCAGACTTTGCCATAATAAATAAATAACCAATAAATGTTTTTAAAAATATTATACTATACAATAGGTCGAAACAACAAAGACATCACAACAATTCTTTTTCTATCAGTTGGACGATGAACAAGTACAAAAATTGCTATACAAATCAAATATACACCAGTCAAAATATAAATAAATGATAAATAAAATATATTTAAAACTGTAACAAATAACCCCGTATAGCAAAATTAATTGCATAATAATCAAGATGGTGGTTTGGTATACTTTGTATGTACTATGAACAAGTTCAATAAAATTTAACTTAAAAAAACTATACATCTTAATTTTAAAACAATCGAAATATTTACAAATGGCCGACACAATTTGAATAAAACAGACCAAATCAATATTGGGTTTGATGATTATTCATCTATTCCATTTTGAAAAAAGAAATAATATGCCTACAATCTTTGTCTTTTGGGGAAGTGAAATTAGCAGGAAAATATTTAACCTTTACTTAAAGTTAAACAAAACCATCAGAGGTTAATTTTTTAACTATTTTGTGTCAATATGCTATATAAAATTGTAAGGCCCAAGATTAGGATAGGCCATCTCAGTTTTGCTTCAACATCCAGTTACGTTTCTTTACTTTTTCTTAATTTGAACACTGAATACTGCTACAATTCTTAAATTATTTAATAATTGTGTAATTATATCGATTTTGGTTATTACGAACTTTATTAATCAACACTCCTTGATTAATTGAATGATGAACCTTTAAACTTATCAATAATGATATGTTGCCTTTTTGCTTCTGCAATTTTCTGAACTTTGATGGGTACTTATTTAAGAAAATCAATGGTGCTTATTAAATAAGACCAAACTAAATAAATTTTGTTAATACGGGTCAAATTATCTCACATAGAGTGAAAATGTCTTTACAGAAGCAGATTTCTTCGAGTTAATTTATTAAAATACCATAATCCTCAAATTTAATCAAATTGGTCTTGAATTGGGCATCTTTCATATAGATTTAAAATAAAATAGGTGGAATTATTTTTTAACTACAAATATTACTTTGTTTGTTTTTATATCAACGTTGATATAAAAACGGAATGTGTTTTTTAAAACGTTTATAAAAGATGAGATGGACAATTTGAACTGTTGCCCTGAAAAACGAAACGAGATTCTTAGCGGAATCGGGCCAATTACGAAATAGTTTAGAATAAACACGAAACCTAGTCTCTATCTTTGAAACAATACTAAACCTGGATCATTTCAAAATTTAAAAAGTTAAAAACTAAGAAGAATATACCTGATATTTTGTCGAAACGAAAAAAAAAATATGCATAATAATAATGAAAAATCAACTTGCAGGTTCTACAAAGCAGCATAACATTATGTTGTCTCGTTCAAAAATATTTTTTCACATTAGTTTATCTCCTCTAAATAGATTTATAGCAGTTTATTTGTCATACCAGCATACACAGCACCTTTTAATGATTTCAGCAATGCTTGCTAATCGGCAACGTGTTCTACTTTGGTGAGAGACTATTATAAATTTATAAACAATCGAAATAAAGTAACGAACATTTATGTCATAAAACATCGTGTTGGTAGCTCCTAGAAAGAAGTTAGAAGTAACCCGCAGGTTAAAAAAAATCAAAAGAGCGTAAAATATTGAACAACCCTTATTGGACGTACTTGACCAAAAGTAACCAGTTTAATCCTGGTCCAACCCCACGAAAATTTGAGCATCAAATTGTTCAGCCTAGCGGAATATGGCTAAGATGCTTTCTTTAAATTTCTTTACAAACGTAACTTTCAATCTCGGGTAAGGGCGAGCTTAGAAATCAAACCCATTTTTACTATATTTATAAAAATTGTATTCTTAACTGTGTTCGAGGAAACGAAAGTTAAAAAAGTTAACAGTAGTTTTTCAGGGTATAAACAACAAATAGCTCGATAGGAAATGCAGTTATTTTTGTTTTTATATAAATATAAATAATAAGGAAATAAATTTAAAATTATTATCCAATAAGTATGTCAATGTTTCGAACTGTAATAAGTTTAATTATTACTCAAAAGATATGAATTGTTCTTCCACATAATTAAATGCCAATAACATGTATTCAGCGACAATAGTATGTTTTTCATGTATGTAAGCCATTATTGCAATGAAACATAACGAAACTATGGTCAGCTCATAGCAGTAATATCAAAAGATTTCGTCCTGAAGAAACCGTTTTGTAATCTTTGGGGGTGTTGCAGAGTTTGTTTTGGCGTCTGTGAAAAATTGCGCATGTGCAAAGCTGAAAATTCATTTTCCACCATTTTAAATATCGCTTTTTGTCTTATTGGACGCAAGAAATCAAGAAAACTTGAATAACATATTTCTAAACTTTTGGAATGGTTGGGTTTTATTTATGCGTTATCATGTTACTGGTACAATAGTGTTTATGCATATGCATTTCTGTATATAAATATGGAATAAAGTTTGGTTTATTTATATAATTTTCAAGAAGAGTGTCATGCAAATGAGTTAAAATGGAGCGTGTTTGTTCTTTAAGCTTCGTAAGATTTATGGAGAGATCATATTTTGGTTTTAGCCTTTATCGAAGTTATTTCAAGTTCGATTTTTCTGGTTGCTTAGGAAAAAGAGTTTTTCTTACAAATCCTACATGTTGTCTTTTGGAATGTTGTTGTTGTCGTACTGACTTTTAGAACCTACAAGATGTGTGAAAGGAATGTGGTGTAACTGTTTTTATCGTGGATAGATATACTTTTGAGGAACCATCTCATCATTACTGATTGTTTTGATAGAAAAATGTTATATTTTTACAATAAATTATACATATAATGATGTGTAGAAAGGTTTTGCTTGATCAAATAGACAGAACTCGGCCTACACATCATACCGGGTTTACTTTGGCGTCTTTGAAGTGGTTTGCATGGAAATGATCTGAAAATGATGCTAATGTCCTGAGAACCGGTTCTCCTTAGTCGCCTTGCCCAATCGGAAGGAATGATTTTTATAAGCGTGTCGAACTAGGGATTTGCGTGTTTACGGGCGTTGTGGGTTTCTCGTTTTGGACAGTTAGAGATAAGAGCTTGGAGAGCCGGGTGACTTCAACCGGTATCGGAGCGAGGTCGCTCTGAGTGATTTCTGACCGACAATAAAGAACAAGTTCAAGAATGGTTTAAATTCTTATCAACTATAAAAAGGAGAAGAAAAAGAGAAAAGTAGATGTAACAAAAAAAAACAAAGATACTGTTTTGTTGTCGTGTGTGAATGTGACGGGGGAAAGATTTGAACGGTATAAAAAAATAAAAATAAAAAGGACTTGGAATGTACCTTGCAGTGGTGCAGTCCCTGTAGAGGATGTCGAAGTCTTTGCAGGAGAGGAGCTTGCAGCGGTTGACACCCGGTTGGATGGCCCCGAGACCCCTTAAAATCCGCACTTGTTCCACGTTGCAGACGAGAGGGACGATGTCGAGCCGCTTCAGCTTGGTGTAGACGGTGTGGAGGCCGCCGACCAGATGCTTCAGAAAGAGTTCGAAGGCCTGAGGGAGGCAGAGCATGGTGTCGCCTGCGATGATGAAGGCGGCCACCTTCTGGCCTCGGTAATCCACCAGCTTGCACTCGTTGGCGGTCGGGTCGGAGGTCGAGATGGGAGGCGGGCTCGAGTAGGACCTCGGGGGCGGATGATGATGGGCGACGGCCATCAGGTCCAACGGCGAATGCGGCACCATGCCAAGCAGCCCGAGGCCCGGAGGCGGCAGCGAGAGGTGGTGGACGTGCGGCGATTCCTGTTTCCCCGCTGCCAAGTGACGCGGGTTGAGGGACGCGGCGATCGAGCTCGGCGTCGAAACCGGAGGCGGCGAATGGTGGACGTGCGGCGATTCTTGCTTGACGGCCGCCCCCGCCGGCGGGGACCCTTTCGGAATCGGTGAGCCGGACATGTTACTGCTGCGGTCGCTGTTAGACCCCGTCTCTATATTCTCCATTAGTGCATCACAGATCACAACACAATCACGTTAGCAGCTCCTCTCTCGACAACCCACGGATGTGTAATAAACACGGAGCTGGGAGCGCTACGGAGGCGTGGTGGGGCTGTGCGCGCATTTCCACCCGGATTGGGCGTCTACGCCTATCCCCGAGCCCCTTCTCCGACTCCGTGACACGCCCACACCCAATAACACAGATCCGAATAAAAGCAGTAGAAATATCATTAGCCCCCACCACCGTGTGACTACGCATTTTTCTCTCAGATTTATCATAAAGCCCCACCCTTTCCTATCTCAGCCATAATAGACTATATTTACATAATAACCCCCAACATATAAATGTTAATATAATTATACACCTTTTCTATATAAATCTGCCCGTGCGAGAGATAAGGCCGAGGACTGTAGCCGCTCGTATATCTTGCTCCAAATTGTTACGACTAAATTGTTGTCTCGGTGAGTTATGAAGCCGCCGCAGTGACATTAATCCCCGTGTCGCCTCTGTCCATCGCCTTTTATTAAAATAATATTTCTTTCCGTTCCAATCTGCCTTCCGTTTCATCGGACGGCAACGGACTCCACAGACTTCCTTTCCTCCTGTTGCTAGCCGGTGAAGCCTGCATCACAGTCACGGCTATCCGCCCACACGCACCCCTCCGCGAACTCAACCCCCGACCGCCCCGGGCGACCCATTTTTACAAAGCATAGATTTAACTCCATAATATTTTCTTATATACGATTTTCAAAGAGAGACAAACAATGCAATGAGTATCATTCAATATTTTTTTATGATAATTGAAAATGCTTTCAACGATTCAGGATAAGTATTTAGCATAAATTGTCTTTTAACCAAAACCGATGCTTTTAACACCTTTTAGTCCTATCGTAACGCCTTTAGTTGCTACATCTCTGTATATTATCGTTGTTGTGGTTGACGCTTTCTTTCTGTGTTATTCTAGTTATTGTTTAACAATATTAAGTATAAATGGCCATCCCTGGAAACAAGACGGCCTCACTTTTAAAAAATAATCCAAAATTGAAGTTACTTTCACAAAATCAATTTTACAAAGCATAGCAACAATCGGCATGTACATATAGCAATATAATTCTTCTTTCAACTTTGATACTCCATAATATTTTCTTATATACGATTTTTAATTGTATTAGCTTGTTATGATTAAATCGTTTTATTTTCTTTATCATAACTATAAATGTTTCTTAATATTACTTAATATTGTATGTTGCCATGATAAGTTTGTTTTATTTTCTTTACAACATCTATAAATGTAGACTATTATTATGATTATTATTACTATACTGTATGCAGTATAGCAGACCATTAATAATAATAATAATAGTCTACATTTATAGATGTAAAGAAAATAAAACAAACTTATCATGGCAACATACAATATTAAGTAATATTAAGAAAAATTTATAGTTATGATGCCAGGATAAATTTGTTTTATTTTATTTACAAATGTATATTATTATTATTACTATTACTATCGTGTATTATTTTATGTAATGAAGGCCAACCCTTATCTATATGTCTGATACTGTAACACATTGAAATAAATGATTAAATAATTAAATAAATATACGATTTTAAAAGGGAAACAAAGAATTTGTAAATGTATATTTGAAAAAATAGGTTGATATTGTTTTATTTTCTTTATGATATCTATAAATGTTATTTATTTCCAATTTTACTACTGCATTTTGTTTTATTTTCTTTACAAATGTATATTATTATTACTATTGTGTATTATTGTATGTAATGAAGGCCAAACCCCTTCTGTATGTCCGAGACCGTAACAGATTAAAATAAATAAATTTTAAAAAATTCGATTTTCAAAGGGAGACAATTCAATGACTATCTTTTCAATAAATACTTTTTGATAATTGAAAATTCTTTCGACGATCCCGGATAAGTATTTTGCGTAAATTTTATTTTAACCAAAACCGATGCTTTTACGACCTTCTAGTCCTATAGTAACGCCTTTAATTGCTGGCATCACTGTAGATCATCGTTGTGGTTGACGCTTTGTTTCAATGTTGGCCTAGCTATTGTTTAGCAATTAAGTATAAATCAAAACAAAAAATATTGCTACGATTTGATAACTTTCCAGCCGACTTAAAGTAATTTTTCATTATCAACTTATCGATATGATAAGATGCGTGGATGTAATCTTAATCACAAAATTAATAGTATCAATTTAAATAATTAATATTTTCACTTTCTAAAAAGTTAATGATACATCTGGGCTAAAAATATCAAGGAAAAACAAAAGAAAGACTTATCATCTTACCTGCTTTTTGTTTCACACTCTCAGCTTACTAACCTGAATCTTGTAATTGAAGAAAAAATCATTAGTTCAATACTTAACTATATCATAATGACTGATATTTAAGATTGTCATCGTATCTTTTGGCTTTGCTATAAGAATATTTTATTTATATAAAGGTATGTAAATTAAAAAAAAAGGGGGATCTTTAAAGTAGTACTGCTTGAAACCATAGTCTGTTTAACACATGCTCTACTAAAATGTATTACATCGAACAAATTTAATTATTTTTACGAATGTGTACATAAATACTTGAAAAAAAAGGTTGATATTGTTTTCTCATTTTAGCCGTGTTTTGATGACTTGCATAGTTCTATCGTCAGAAATAAGCCAGAAGATCGTCCCCAAAAAAATTGTGAATAGAATTGAATTATTTTATGGTTTGAAATGTTTATCCTGAAATATGTGGGCAAGCCCGTGATCAGGAGGCGATCTCAAGAATTGATCTTCAAATTGAAGACCACATTGATGTGTATCTATGTCAAAACTTATTGTTATTATATTTGTTTTAGAAATTTCAAAAAAAAGAAAATTGTGTTTTTTTTCTTTTAATGGTCACTAGATTGAAATAACACACTAAAACAATCGAATATGTTCTCAAACTATACTTTATTTCCTTTTGACATATAAACTTGTTGCGATTGTTTACTTTTCTTAATAATTGTGACTAATTAAGAAAGGCTGAAATCTTCTTATTTTTACTAAACTTCTTTTTAATTACTAATAATCGTAAAATATCGTGAACTTTGGGATAACTAAATAACAATACTTACTTAAATAACAATAGTTTTTGTAAAGATATTAATTAAATTGTCAACATATTTTATAGAATTTGTATTAGTTTGCGCACCGTACCAAGATATGCTTGTAGTGCGGCTGCTGGACGTACTTATTGACGAAAAAAAATTTCCCGGCAAAATTTCATTCTATAAACACGCAATTTAAAACGGGAATTGTTTTAATTAATAAGACGGCGAGTTAAACAGATTTTATTTTCAACGGAAAATATCGTGGAAAGATATGAGGGAAAACCCTCCTGATCGATGCCGCTGGCCCTATCTTTTGCCATTGGCGTTAACTAAGTACAAACATCCTCTGCTGAATATTCCACAGATTCTGTGTTGCCACTTTCACCATTGGGGGAAAAGTGGATAAGGATAGTCAAATTTATCCTGTATATTTACTTATAAGAATTAATCCTGCACAAAAATAACACGAGCCTTAACTTCTTTCAATTTGAATCGCCACGATACCCCTACATGAAATAATTCGCGTGATCGTCTGTTACTCGTTGAACGTTTTATCTCACACAATTACATAGTCAATGTAAGCCAATTAACATCAATACCATGAAAGAACTATATTAAGCATAATCAAATTGTGACTATTGGTTTAAAGTAATGCGTACCACATCCTCCACAATATCTGGTGTTGTATTCCTTTTCCAATTTGTAACAATAGTTTAGCGAGGATTTTCCTTTTCTTTTTTTTATGCATGGTAGTGCATAAAATATAGTACACTCATAGAAAAAAAAACCGTACACTAGTATTTTGAGGTTTATTACAAACTGTATGTATTTTTAATTTTGCATTTATTATAACATGCTTATTTTAATGTAAACCCAATTAAATGAGATCAGAAATTAATGATTTTTAATACAAATTATAGAATTATGATGGTTTGAAAGAAAATTCTCCAAAAGAACGGAAAACCATTTAGTGATAGATTAGAATTTAACTGGCAATTTATTACCTACTTTTACTCTGAATAACGCGTATTAACTCTTCTGGCCTCGCGGAGTGCCTGAAATTTCCTAGGCATAGATTAAGTAAGCAATCGGATTTCATTATGTGAAACAGAATCATTCTTCAACAAGAGCGAAGTACAGTTTCAAGCAGGAATACATGACATCAATCCTTGTGCCTCCGAAAATCTTAAAAGTTAACAAAAATATCCTCATAAGATCGAATAGCCAAGTAGCTGTTTAAACATTAGCCTGTAAAATTAAACCGTGAATGCATCTAAAATCTCCAAAACCTTGGGAAACACAACAAACTTGATAATATAGGGTACAAGGATAGAAAGGAATTTTGGATAACAGACATAATGGACAGAGAATTTTCGAGTACAAATATAGGCCATGAAACTATTTTTTTTTTATAACAAAAATAAACACAGAATCCTTCATCACATAATTGATCAACAAGACGATCTAAAAAGACGTGGATAAACACTAGGGGCGCTAGACACAGTAAACTTATGCTAACACAACCCTCACTAAGACTGCTACAATTAGTACTCAACTAAACTCAGATAGGACTATTACCGGACACTGGCACTGAGAATGTATCTACCCAACATAGGCATATTCAGTGATGTGTTCATTCATTTGTAGATTATGCAATGAGGAAGAAGATACAGCCACCCTTAACCCTGGGATACAAAGAAAATCCATGGACAGGAATGGTAGCAACGAGTGTCAAGAACCCCCTATTCCTTAAAAGAAGTATCACTCGATAGACTGAACTAAGGAACTAGGAAAGTACAATAAGCTTAGGAAACATTTTGAAATGGCTGTATCTCACATGGCACATGAAACAAAGCGTTCTCCACGTCTTCTCCACAGAGAACACCCCCACACGTATCCAAGCAGGATACTGATTTGTGAATAGTCGCCTTTTCTAATCTAATCCTTTCCAGTAGGAGAAAACCTGATGAAGAGCATCTATTCTATTCAGTCACGTATACTAGATTATTTTCGCGAAGCCTTCTGATAAATGTCGGTTCCATAGTGCTGTACGTGCAGTCAATATACCGCGGTCGACCACTACCTTCTCTTCGATGGAGACTTCAGGTGGCCAAAAACCGCTGTAGACCATCGTTTATGGTTGAGCGCGGTACACTCAGGACTTCGTCTAAATAAAAGACGCTTTGTCTAAGCATCTGTCCGGGAGTTATCTTCTCGGCTTAGAACTTTGTTTAAAGAAAAATAATTTTGTACTCAAATTATAGTTTCATAAAATAAAAAAAAATTTAAAAACCAAACAACTCACTCGACAAGTTGGCACTGTAAAGGATGAAATGGAACTGATTTTCTTTATTTTATTCTAAAGAGTGTAAAAGGATAAAAGGTAAACAACAAATTATTAACTTGGCGTTTCCGTTTTAAGTCGACTATTCATCTTTATGCCTAGTTATTATGGAAATAATCAAATAAATACAAGATTCCCGGTGTGTACAACTTATCCTGATCTCTATTTCCTGCATTCCGCCTTGGAAGATGGTAGAACGATTAGACACTGTTTAGCTTGGTTTAACATTTCTACACTTCGCCGTTTCAACACGAAACCCAATTTTTCACTACCTGGGAAGGAATATTTAATTTGATATCTCTTCAGAGCTATTTATGGTGCACTATCGAATATTGCGAAACAAATAAATAAAAACAAAGCTAAAATTACACCGACTTGTTAACACTATCGTGTTTCACATTTAGAAAGGCAAAAGAAAAATCTTAAAAATTGCGAATGAATCGGAAATGAACGTTTACCTATCAGGAACCATTATTCTACGTGCTACGACACTTACGATCTTTAAATCCACGGTTCTTCTCAAAATCCATAACCGAAATTCGAAATAGGACGTGTTTCTTTCTGGCGTAAAACCCAAACTGATCCGTACATTTTTTAATCCTCTTCTCTCCCCTAGCGGAACCGAATTTGCATATCCGGTAACATTTCGTCTTTTGGGAAAGGGTGAAGGAACCGGATCGACAAGGGTTCCTACTTTGGCTAGAAGGGTAAAGTTGCGTACGTACGAGTATCGATGAGGATTTTGACCAAAAAGTTAATTCACAGAAGTTCCTAATACAGCGAGAGCAGGAAAAAACTTCGGACGAACGTAGATACAACTCACGGGGCAAAAATAATTGATGACGAATTTACCTTCATAATTTTTAAATTATATATTTTATATCTTAACATTTTTCAATTTGTAAATATCCCCTAACCATTTTTTAACATATAAATACGAGAAAGAAAGAGGTCAAAATTTTTAACTTGATATGCTATTTAGTTAACAGCTCTTCAGAAACAAAAGGATTTAGTTTTTTCGCGTCAGTTTATCCAGATGTGCCACCAACACCCTGGGTATATGGGGGGTCAATCCCAGCTCTTTTAACGGTGCAAGGTCACAGAATGTGCATACGCCAATCTTCTCTTTTATTATTCGTCAACGGTCGCATCAAGGTCTAGTTACGCAAAACGAGTTTTTTAAATATTTTGAATGCATATTCAGCCATCAAAAACGCAGCCTTTTCGGATTGACAGGCCTGGTAGTTATATGTCGAAAGCATCTGCCGAATAAATTTAAACTATTAGGACGTAGCCTTCAATAGAAAACACATGCTACATGTTTAAACGCATGGCTTACGATTCCTGTTAAAAACGTTGTGCTCGTAATACCTTCAATATCAGATGATCAGCCTGAACAGTATGATCGCATAAAATCAATTAAAAACAAATAAAACTACCATTTGAAAGTAAACTATCATATCATAAAGTGTTTTAAAAATGTGGTTTCATGTAAATTAATTTAATTAAAATTGATTCAATCGTTTATTCCAAGGTTTACGTCATTCCCCATTTTCTAGAAATTTCTCATCTGCAATTTTTTTCTTAGTTGATTAAATTTAATTCCAAGGATTAAGGATTTTTCCATTATTATTATTTAGAAAAGATATTTTAAAAAAATATTCTCCCACCCGATATTATTAAACAGTTGATGAGTATTATTTGATATGAAAAACTGTTTTAAAAAAGTAGTTTCATGACAATTAATTTAATTAAAATTAGTTCAATCGTTTATTCTAACGTTTATGTTAGTCCCCGTTTTCTAGAAATTTCTCATCTGCAATTTTTTTCTTAGTTCATTAAATTTAATTCCAAGGATTAAGAATTTTTCCATTATTATTATATCGTAAAAGGTATAAAAAATAATCTAATTGTAATATAATTAATTGGTCAAGCGGACCACGAAATTAGTGAATTTAATGATTTAAAATGACGTATACTTCACTAAAGCTCTCCGTGGCCATTTCATTTATCGTGGAGAATCCAATCCGATTACACGACATTTGAAAAATGGCAAAAAGGAGGGAAAATTCAAAAGGTGCAGTTCAGATGGGAAGTTGGTGTCCGAGTGGATCGAAGTCACGATAGCTCAAGTGGTAGAGCGTATCAAGCCGAAGATCGTGGGTTGGAATCCCACTCGTGCCATTGACTTTTATCTCAAATAAAAACCTTAATTAATTGTTTATTTTAATTTACATTATTCCCAATTTCCTAGAAATCTGTAATTTTTTCTTATTTCATTAAATTTGATTCCAAGGATTAAGGATATTTCCATTATTATTATTTCGTAAAAGGTATAAAAAAATAACCCACGGAATAGTTATTGTTAATAATTATTATTTGAAATCATAAAGTGTTTAAATAAATAGTTTCATGTCAATTAATTTATTTAAAATTGGTTCAATCGTTTATTCTAAGTTTTATGTGAGTCCACCATTTCCAAGAAATTTATCATCTGCAATTTTTTCCTATTTCATTAAATATAATTCCAAGCATTAAGGATTTTTCTATTATTATTATTATATCGTAAAAGGTATAAAAAAATAACCCACGCAATAATTACTGTTGATATTTATTATTTGATATTATAAAACGTTTTACAAGAAATAGTTTTCATGCCAATTAATTTAATTAAAATTGGTTCAATTTTTTTATATAGATTAACCGGATGCACTTTTCCTCGCTTTTTATCTACACAAAATAAGAACTTCCAAAAACAGATCAATTTCAAGTCCGGCATGTAAATTATGTAATTGTGTGTCTTGTTTATGTACAGTGACGAGCCCTCGCGATACACGGCGCAGGCCACATCTTTGCGGGTCCTAGTTCCGTACGTAAAGACGAGTCGAAAAACGGCGAAAACCTATCTGATCTGGCAACGCTTAGCCGAAGCGAATGCGCTGGGGTCTAGTCCAAGTTCCAAATCTCTCGAATACCTGGCTATGATCGTTTTTCAGAAACGTGGCCGTCAACAGGTGGCTCAGCTTGTCCAAGATGCTCGCCGCATAGCCGAGAGTAAGCCGCTCTCTTTCGGGTTGAGAGGATGGCCACGGATGATTCTACATACGCCCGATACAGCTCGAAGACCCTATGGTAGAGCCTGTCGAACCTCACGAGATCAGTTTTCCGGACCGAGGAAGGTCATACAACTGTAGAACAATCTTGAGAAGTGTTACGTTTCGAATATTTTCAGTACTTCTCTGTCCGCTCCCAACCTGAAGTGGGAAATACACATTTCATTCAAAAGGCTTTCCTGCAATGAATTTATTTTTTGATGAATGAATGAGATTCTCTCTCTCTCTCTCTCTCTCTCTCTCTCTCTCTCTCTCTCTCTCTCTCTCTCTCTCTCTCTCTCTCTCTCTCTTTCCACGTACCGTACCGGCGCGCCACCAAGCAGAGTAGAGGTGAGTTGTTTGATCCCTCCTTAATCTTCAAAAGTGGACTATATGGTTTTCGGCGAGGAGAAGGTAAAACCGGCTTCTTTAGCGCTTGCAGACACAGTGTGTTGTATCGCCAACTACATCACCCCGCCGACCACTGCCAGATCCTTAACAGAAAGGTAAAAACAGAGGTCATAGTCGATTAACCTTTTCTTGACCTGCGGGAAGATGAAGCCAGCAATTTCGTTCACTGTCAACAGAAAGAGCGTGATACTTATTACCAATCCCTGGCGAATTTCTCTTGAACGTGGTCCCCGGATAGCACGAATTATAAGACTCTCAGGTTATTTAAAACCCGCAAATAAATCCCGTCATTTTACTTTTGATACCGATTTATTGGCATTTCTTCAATATCGCATCGTTCCAGGTCGAGGTCGAAGAATACACCGAGAGCATGTTCACTGTTCAGAAAAGTATCCTGAACCTTCGATCAGGCAAGCATGATCTCACCACCTCGGAGCGATACCTTCCGAATCTCGCCTGATACGGGCTTTCTTGACTATTATGGCATCAATATTAATTACGATATTTTTTTGTATATTAAAATTTACTAAATTGATTAAAATAAGAATAATTTTACTACAATACGATTCTAACATATTTTATTTTATTACAAATAATTTTAATTGCAGAGAAATATCGTTTTAACAATTTACAATTAATTAAGAATTGTACTTGCGAGAACCGGATGGGTAAAGGTTCATATAAATAAGAAATGACACTGCTGAGTAGCAAAGAGCCGGTAGGAGACAATTAATTGATTCGAGCCCCCGTATAAATCGTGTTTCCCCCCATCCGGCTAATATCCAATAATATATACCCAAGGTTCAATTAAGAGGTAAAACCTGGGGCCGTGATTTAATCCCACTAGATAAGCTTTCCTTCACTTGTGCCCGCAATAATTCCTCTTCGGATTATTTATCGGCTCGCGTGCAATCCTCCAGACACCAATAAAACCACGCCTCATACCAGCTTTTCCAAACCAGGCTTCCTTTTTGCATAATTAATATCTGGCAAACGCTTTTTGAGAATAAGGTTTTCATTAGCAAACAGCAAAAGTGAAATTAATGTAAAAAATCGACCACCTGGTTTTTACTCATAAAAAATGACCAAATTTGTAAATGCATATTTTCTCAGCCTTTTAAGCCA
Organism: Cimex lectularius; assembly: GCF_000648675.2. Taxonomy (NCBI): domain Eukaryota; kingdom Metazoa; phylum Arthropoda; class Insecta; order Hemiptera; family Cimicidae; genus Cimex; species Cimex lectularius. Next base: position 749,936 of record NW_019392672.1, on the reverse strand, counting down.
CAGACCAGCGCTAGATCTCATTTTTTAGAAAATTTTGCTCTCAACTACATGGCTTTTTAAATGTTTTCGTAGCTTCAGTCATTAATCAGTAAATTCAAAAATTCGGAACTTTAATTTTCGCACTTTTTACGAACATCTCAAATTGGGCTGTGGAACCAGGAAATCATCATAGCGGCGCCCTTTAGCAATCGATAGAAAATTTTAATAAACTTTTAATTGATCACCTTCCATTTTGCCCGATTTCTCGACCGTTTTCGAGTTATTCGCGATTTTTGAGCAAAACCGTGGTGTTTTACGTGCTCATTTAAAAAAAAAAGATCACTCCTTCTCCCAACCTTCTGCATCTCAAGAATGCATAAATCGTAAAGTTTTCGCAAAATTAACGCTCCACAACTTTTGTTCAGAGGACCTTTCAAAAAAGTGACTTGGGGTGTGGCAATTCTCATTTTTTCTTACTTTGACCTTTTTGGATGCGGAATGCTTTTCCTGTCGATGTTCGACCACTTGTTTACCTCATCACGGAAATTCATCTTTTCCTCCCATTTCGTAGGTGTTATGTAAGCAGTTTGGCTTCGAATAACTTATTGAAACAATAGATTTATGCATGGTAAAATGGGGAGAAAGAGAGTGATCTGGTTTTTCCATGAGCACGTAAAAAACCACGTTTTTTGCCCAAGAATCGCGAATAATTTGAAAACGGTTGAGAAATGGGGCAAAGTGGAAGGTGACCAGTTGAAAGCTCATTAAGATTTCCTATCGATTGCCTTAGGGCGCCGCTCCAAAAATGATTTCCTGGCTCCTAAACTTAAAGTTTTCGTAAAAAGTGCAAAACTTAACATGCTAGCGAATTTTTGAATTTAAAAAACCGTCTCGTTGAGCTCTCGTAAAATTTTCTAAAAAATTAGACCTAGAGCAGGTCTGTGACTGAAAAGGCTGAGAAAATATGCATTTCCAAATTTGGCCATTTGTTCGTGCAAAAACCAGGCGGTCGGTTTTTTTGATGAGCAGTGAAGTTTCATGAAAACATCAATCTAAACATAAGAAAAGATAGGTAGAACCTTTATTTTACCCATAACCAACTAGTACTAAAAACTAATAAAAAAAAATTAAGCATTACAAAAGATTTATTTTCAAAGATTCACAAGCCACACGGTTAGTGGTATTTCGTACATTCCTTTGCACTCCTGATGTAGATGTAGATGGAATACTTCAGGGTATGGTATACTGCGCCCTTTGAGAGCTATTGTATCCCCCGATCTCTGCCTAAACCATATCGGTGAGTCCTATTTCATCAAGAAACTTGATTAATAGGCCCGGTTTTAATGGTTGAAGCTCTTCTATGGTCACATTGTACATCCCAAAACATTTCCTCCTGAGGGCTAATGTAGCTCCGCAGTTTGTTAGTAAGTGTGTTGGTGCCTCTTCTGCTTTCTTGCAGAATCTACATGTGCCATCTTGGATTGTTCCAATTTTCTTTAGGTGTCCATTTAATCTACAGTGTCCTGTTAGGAAGCCTGTTAGGATTCGCAGTCTGTTCCTGCTTCCTTTGACACATTCTGTGATTTCTTTCCTACCAAAATTGGTTAGAAGATTCTTGGATTGTCTATGTCCAATAAGTGAATTCCAAAGTTCCCTCATTTTCTTTTTGCCCTTCTGTCTGAGATATTCGTTAATAGTGTGGATTCCTATGCCACAGAAGGGTTCGGGTCATATCAGCGGTGTAGCAGCCCCTTTCCTTGCAAGGGTGTCCGCTTTCTCGTTGCCTTCTACTCCCATGTGTCCTGGGACCCAGCAGAGGCTGACTTTATTCTGTATACCTAATATATTTAGTTTGGTTTTGCAGTTCAGCACCACCCTTGAACTAATGGTATTTGAGCTTAGTGCTTTGATGGTTGCTTGGCTATCTGACATGATAGCTATATTCTTGTTTTTGTATCCTTTACTTAGATTGAATTGGATACATCTTTCAATTGCGTGAATCTCAGCTTGGAAGATACGGTGTGTTTTCCCATTGGTTTTGAGTATTTGGTGCCGGGTCCAAATACTCCTGCTCCCGTACACATTCTCGCTAATAAATACACTCAATCTCAACACACGCTAAAAACACAAAACTATCATTACTATATACAGTAAAACTATCCTGATTCCTCCAGGAATCGGAACAGGATACCTAGGTAAACGATGCAGTGCTCAAGCACAATTCTCACATCGGGTGGCATTACTCCCTGGAGCCAAAAAATTGCACCCTTCAAATCATTGCTGTATTGACATATTTTATTTGAAGAACTTACTATTCAGGAATTATTTTCAAATGTAGGGGATGATATAGTGACAAATTCTAGTGACCTAGTGCACATAAAACAAAATAAATAACAAATACATAAGTATTAAGGTGAAATTAAAGTACTCTTCTAGTTATTTTTAACATTACTTTTATTTTTAAATTTATATATCATTAATATTTATGTTTGTAATAAGTAGTCCGTACTTCATCAGTATTTACATTTTTTGTTGCTTGATCTCCGGTCAACGTGGATCATTCGTTTCTAAACAGGAATTACAAGAAATGCCTGCCTACTTATGCTGTTGTTCCTCAAGGGTCGGGCTCTAAACAAGTTATAAGACTTACAAATACGAAATATTTTATTTTGAGGTTTTAGTATATTCTAGACTTAAAGCTGTACAGCCGATATTGTGATTTTGAAGTTTAAAATTTCCCTGTCTTTAAATCAGATAAAACAATAATTCTAATCCGCTCACATTGCTGAACTTCCAAGGAAGGAATAAAAACATCATATAAAATAAGTGTTAATTTACAGTCATTTTCGACTCTGAGAGAATGAAGTAAATGAGGTCCATAAATTTTACATCAGACGGTAGCAACATCTTTCATTTTTAAAAGTAGTTTTTATTAAATAATAATAACTCATCCTCCTCATTTCTAAAACAGCGTGTAAAACGATAAAATTTCTTCGATTTATATTTTAATACTCACACTTCGGTGTTGTCTTATTGTTAAAATTTTTTAATGTGAGATTTATAGTATATACATTCAACGATAGGAGATTCAAAGAAGTCCAATAAATTTAAGTTCTAGTCACGTTTTATGCACGCGTAACAATAAAACAGGTAATAATTCTCAAACATTATTCATTTGCACGAGACGGCAGGAATATTTTACATGCGAAAAAATCAATCTCAGACATGGTACCGTTTAACGTGCATATATTGATATTATCTGCTGGTTATCTGATTTAACATCAACTGTTTTCAATAAATCTGTCCTTCTTCATCATTGTAATGAAGAATTTCAATTTGCGTCATCAAATTTTACAAATACAGTATAAACAGAATACAGATAATGATACATTATGTTTGACGTGTGTTTACAAAGCATTGGAAAACTAAACATATATAACATTTTCATTCTCAAGAAGTACAATGACCACGGATGTGTGTATTCTAAGAGTTCTTTGTTTTCCTTCTATGTGCTGCATTTTTTTTGGATGATTTCTTCTGATTTTTTACACTGGGTAGAATATTTTTCATCGTTTTATAAAAGAGGAGTAATATATATTATCGCGGGTCCCATGGGTGATCGGATGCCGATAGGACTTGTGTACAATGAATCTCGCTTTTCGTTAATGGGAACGGGTCATCGGCTGAAATAACAGATCGTCGCGGGACAAAAGCCGTCGGACGAGGGGGGCTTATCGGTGCACTCTAGTGCATGTGCATGTGCATGAGCAATCCTTATCTGCGGGCCACCACAATGCCGTTGCCCTTTTATTCCTTTTCGCCGATTCGATTGGAAGGCCGGACCGATTTTCGAATTATCGCCCCCGCTCCGGTCGATCTAACGTTTATGTCACACCTAGAATTACGTTGCCCTTTTTTAACCGGTACCTCCATAATTTCGGTAAAGATTAAATTGAGGGGTACACGGGCGAACCGCAGTGGTAATTTTACCGCAGGGCCCAATAAGGACCCCTTATTGTCCTAAACTTTGAGTCCTGTTTACTTTTTTTACTCAACGTGTGAGTTATTACAGGAAGCTTTTGACGTTTCCTATTAAACTTAATTTGTTCAGATTTTCAGGAGATTGTTTTGACTTATACATCCTTTGTTAGCAGTGATAAACTATTATTGTATAGTAAAAATCAACCAGCTGTCTACAAAGAAAAAAAGGTTTGTGCTCTATATATAAAGTGGGAGGTTTATGAGCCGACAAACATCTGAAGTCATCGCCGGCTCTCTGCTTGTTTTCCTTCTTTTTCTGATTTCGCACGTATTTTGTTTTAAATTACTCCCAATTCGAGCGTCTGGAACTGGCTAATGACTTTCTACTTTGAAATATTTACTGCCTCGATATCCTAACATCCTAGCCTTTCGTTTGTATTGTTACATATATATATGTAACATCCCTTAGAAAGAGATGCTCGAACATAATGAAAACATTAAAAATTATAATTAAATGATAAATAAATAAAAAGGTGTACAAAATAAAATTACAACAAATGTAATTAAATTTAAGTAACTAATAGGGAAATTTAATCAAAAATTAAAACTAAAACAACCTGGATGGAGGCATGATGGGACAGAGGTCTGAACGTAGCTATATACATAATTCGCACTCTCTCTCCTATCCCTGTAAAAAAAGGTTGTCATTTCCAAAGGTATTTAGATCCTTCCACACACACACACACACACACACACACACACACACACACACGCACGCATACACTCACACACACACACACACCCATATATATATAAATTAAGTCAACTTCGCTGGTTGATTCCTTTTTAAAAACTTTATTTGCGAAATACAGTTGACAAAGAATAATTAAGTTTACCAATTACAATGATGTGACTTCACTGGTTTCTAGGCAAGGAATGTTCTTACATTTTAAATTATAAACAATTACGTTTCCCTGGTGGGAGAGAGTGCTGATTGCAATTCTGAGAATGCCACCTGCATCTTAGCATTGCAATCTGATAATATCNGAAATGTTTAGATTAAAAGATATCACGATTTTCCGACGCCAGGACGTGATATCTTTCAAAATCGATAAAAAGCGAAATTACTCTGAAATGGTTGAGAATCGGACCATGGACAATATGAACTTTTTTGTTCATTTTAGGGTGAAGAATCTACTGGAGAAGTTTGTAGCACGAGTAGCAATTCACCCTGTATATATATATATATACAGTGTTACAGTGTGTGTGTGTGTGTGTGTGTACATCATCAAAACATGGAAGTCTGATGACATTCACTCCCACATAGTACTCGATATTCCTCGGGGCAGGGTTGAGCACACTCCATTCTCGCTAAAACTTACTTTTCCTCTCCAGACGTCACACTCCTTGGAAAGCCAAATGAGGGGGGACCATCCCAAAGGAAGGAAAATTCGAAAAGTGGGGTTCAGTTGGCAAGTTAGTGTCCGAGCGGATCAAAGTCACGATAGCTCAAGTGGAGAGTAGCGGCGTTCTAGCCGGAGGTCATGGGTTCGAATCCCGCTCGTGACAATGACTTTTTTATCTCAACTAAAAACCTTAATTAATTGAAAGATATTAATTTGTCAAGCGGACCACGAAAACCAGTGAATTTATTACGTTTGTTTTCTTATTTTCTTATATAGTTCCAATATATGTACATGGCAACCATTTGAATTAAGTCATTTCCTTCTCTCACGTTTATACATTTATTTAGTAAAAAAAGCAACACCGTCCACGTGGGTACGATCTTCAGTAGGGATGCATAGCCGCGGCGATTGCTTCATTTGATTACTGGACCCAATTATCAAAACGCATAAATGCACTGGGGGATGCACAATGCTGTATTGTTCCCCTTTGCCGAACAAGGCCGCATTATCTGCCGTGTAACATCAAATGAGGTTTGTCAGTTTTAATTGTGCACCATTGTCCGGCTAATGCGATTCTCCAACCCTTCTCTGAGCAAGGGCGCTTCGTCGACTCGCGCGCACAGACTTTTTGATTTTTACATTCGCTTCCTGGAAATAATTTCGAACAAAATAGCATCATGAGAAAACGGTCGTTCTTTACGCCTAACCGTTTTTCTTCTCTTACCTTCTATTACTAGATCTTTAACTTTATGAACACTCATTAAATTCACTAGTTTTCGAGGTCTGCTTGATCAATTAATATCATTCAATTAATTAAGCTTTTTAGTTGAGATAAAAAAGTCAGTGTCACGAACGGGATTCGAACCCAAGACCTTCGGCTTGATACGCCGCTATTCTACCACTTGAGCTATCGTAACTTTTTCATCTCAACTACAAACCTTTATTAATTGAAAGATATTAATTGGTCAAGCGGACCACGAAAACTAGTGAATTGAATAAGTTAAAATGAAGTATACTTCACTAAAGTGATCACCATTTCTTTTGTCACCGAGAATCAAATAGATTACACGACATTTGAAAAATTGCAAAAAAGAAGGAAAATTCAAAGGTGGGGTTGGGATGGGAAGTTAGTGCCTGAGTGGATCGAAGTCACGATGGCTCAAGTCGTGACACTGACTTTTTTATCTCAACTGAAAACCTTAATTATTATGAATACTTCCACATTTTTCCACAATTACAAGTTTGAACAAAAAAAAATGTTGATAAACTGCAAATCATATCAAATCTGTGTGCCCATCAATCTGAAATAATTTTAGCTAATTACGAATAATCACTATGATCACATACCTGATATCACCCAAAAATTAATACTCATTGGTTGATACCCTCATTATTAATTTTTAATTACTAATAAATACGTTCATTTTATTTAACTATAATTGCAAAACTAAAGTAAACAAATTAGGTATGCACAACAATGCCACCCTCTGCTAAGTCCCAGGACATGTCGCACTCCCACAATAAAAGTGTCACGACTCGAAAAATTACAAAAACCGGATTATTTAGTTTTTTGAAGTATTCGGATGTGTGGTGCTAAATGCCACAACTGTAGGTAGGCTCTCAGCTGCTATGCAGTAGTATGTGACACTTTTGAATTGGCGAGACGTACTGTCACCATTCACAAAAATTGGTATATCTTAGTTCTGGGTCGAGCTTTTAATCATCGGTGTGAGTATTCATCAGGAAGTGTGGCATATTTCGAGTTACATCAGTTTTTTGTTATTTAGTGAAGGATTTTATGCTGTTCATTTTCGCATTATGAAAAACAATTGTTAAATCAATTGTGCAAATATGTTTTTCGTAATGTGAACTTAATATAGGTCCTGATGATAACCTTAAAATAACTTGGGAGAAACAACTGTATTTAATAGAAATGACTTTTGCAATTCATGTCGAGAGACGTGGTTGTAGAAATCCTTCAACCTGATGATGAGCTAAGGGCTCGAAATCCTGATCGTTGTAAAACAATTTACTGTGAGTAGGACCTATCTTTTTAAAAAGGATTACAACAGTATTTTCCTTTTTCTTCAAGATCATACCTTGATCTAGTGTTCTTGAATTATTTTAGTTACATTTCTTTTATTTCAATAACATTATTAATTATAATAATGTTTTGTATGTGTTTTAACTAGTACTTTGAACTTTTAAACTATTTTATAGTTTCAACGATTTTTTTCTATTTTAATTATAATATGTTTAATAATCAATAAAACCTTTAATTCAATAATTAACTTTGTGTTTTATATAACTAATTAGCCTTGCCTCCAGTAGGAAAGTACATTTGGTCAAAAATAACCTTAGTAAAACTTGCTACATAGATATTCTGCCCGTTTGTTAGGGTTGAATGCTGTCTGTTACTATCACATCGAAATTAATGCAGTCATTCATCGTTAGGGCAAACAAACTAATTTAAATTACTGAGAGTCAATATATGAGAGAAAAGTGTCACAACACAAAAAGGAGTAATTTTTTAGGGGTAGTACAACTGGATTTTTAAAGTGTTGGGTTTTCGCTTAATAAAAATATTGATGAATCATGACTTAATACATAAGTCAAAAAAGTAAACTTCCATTTCTCTATTGTGTAAAATTTTCTTTTGTTGAGTTGTGTGACTTTTCTTGTGGGTGGTGTGCGAGAAAGCCATGCAAAAAAATGGGCTACAATACCGCTGATACGGCCTGAGCCTCTCTGGCTGCCAGAGTCGGGCATAGGAATCTACACTATCAAGGAGCAACTTAGACAGAAGGATATGATGGAACAATGGAACTCACTCATTGGACATAAGCAACCAAGAACCTCCTAACAATTTTTTTGTGTTTTGTGTTAGCTGTCCCGGATCATACCTCGGTCTTATCCGTGCAGTCGCCAAGGTTGGGCTCCAAGAGCTAGTCGTATAAATATAACACCTAGGTCAATTCAGCCCCAATGCAATCAGTTCCTAAATCCGTTGACCCTCTAAATCATTCTTAAATACATTCTTTCCTATTTACAGTTGAGATGGTGGAGTACTGGATATTCCTTCAGCACCCTTTATACTTATTATTGAGATACTATACCGAAATTGAGGGTTCTCAACATTCCACCAGCGACCCCATCACAATATACATTCGCACAAATGAATTAATTCGAGGGGCTGCTATACTGCTGATAGATCCCGAACCCTTCTATGGGCTAGGAACCTACACTATCAATGAGTTCCTCAGACAGAAGGAAATGAGGGAACAATGGAACTCACTCATTAAACATAAACAATCCAAGAATTGTAACAGAATATATCAAGGGAAGCAGGAAAAAACTGCGAATCCTAACAGGGTTCATAGCAGGGCACTGCAAACTCAATGGACATCTGAAGAAGATTGGCATAATCCCCCACGGCAAGTGCAGATTCTGCAAAGAAGAAGAGGAAACACCAACACACCTCATAAAAACTGTGGTGATACACTCGCCCGCAAGAGGAAGTGTTTTGGACATATAATATAACTGTGGTAGAGATTCAACAATTGAAACCAGACTCATTAATCAAGTTCTTGATGAACTAGGAATACCGGTATGCTATAAGCACAGAACAGGGGATACAACAGCTCTTAATACTCTTATTAGTACAATACACACACAAATTAATATATCTATTTTTTTTTACCTTGTGTTTTTACATTTGCCATAGGTAATTATTCAGAAATCGTGAGATGCGGTCTGGTGTGACGTAGGTTTGATGTACTCTCAACACGACACGCAAGAATGGCACAATTACACAGAAGACAAACACTTTGAGTGAGTAGAAATACTTTGATTGAATATAAAAAATATATTTTGCATTGTATAAATTCTCTTTTCTACATCCTAAATGTATTTGTTAAATGTAAACAATGTTTGTAAATCCCTGGCCCTGAAGATGATCTCAATAAAGATCGAAACGTTGGCACGATAAAGAAAATGTTTTTCTGAAACCTACATCACACCAGACCGCATCTCACGATTTCTGAATAATTATCGATTAACGGTCACTAATCACCACACATTTGCCATAGGGTTACATTCAGTACGTTTCCTCCCTAGTATTGAGAGTAAGCAGTAGTTATAAAGAGATTAATGAATAAATTTAAATAGAATAAATAATTAAATAAATAAACATAGTTTAGTAAATAATTTACACATTAATTAAATCATAAATTAAAAATATGTATACATACATAAATTTTACAGTGTTATCCCACACCTATGTATAAATTCTATCATGAGGCGGTACATATGTGTCATCATTTTGCAAGAGTAGGGATTTGTAATTTATTGGTTTGAAAATGCACTTCTTTGCGTATAATCTGTCAAACCAAATCCTTCTCTCTTTCGAATATTTCTTGCAGTTCATGACAAGGTGTTCTACATCTTCCTCTAAATGGCATTTTCCGCAAAGCTTAGTCCATCTTGGTTTTATTTATAAAGATACACCCCACAAATACCATGACCGGACCTAAGTCGGCTTACCATAGAGCAGTCCTTTTTTGACCAGGCCAGTCCATGGAACCAAGGTTTCCTAATTAACTTTGGATTTATTGAGGTATAGAAACCTCCCGTCGGTATAGAATTAATTGTGTTGTGCCATTTCTTAATAATTTCTGCCTGGATACATCGTTTTGCGTCCTGAATGGTAACAGGAACTGTAAGACTCTTCCCCTCATACAAATGTATATACCATTATATAATAGACAAAAAATAAATAGTCCCAGGTTCAAATTGAAACTAGCTCATTTTGCTAGTTTATCTACCATGAAATTACCAAATATTCCGGCGTGACCCCTAACCCAACACAATCTTATATTAGTGTTTTTATTATTTTTTAGTGCTAATATTTTGTTTCCCACCCAGTGTACTAAATAGTTTCCACCAAATTTTAAATATAGATTTTTTATACTTTCCAAGGAACTCTTAGAATCAGACATTACTATAATTGTCTTAGTGCTTAGCTTTCAAAAGCATACTCATGAGCCTTAAAAATTCCTTAACGCAGAATAAATACTTATATCTGAAGGAAGCTTGTACATTTCACTTTGCTTTAATTGGGGGTCACACCAAGCACAGCATACCCCACAGTTGGATTTGTAACGTGAAGTTGACGTAAGGAGATCTGGAAAAGAATTGCATTTCTCCTAAAAATAAATAATTGACTGCCGAGGGGTCAGAGTAGTCTGATCTGATTCCTGTTTGACAAATGTATATCTACGTCTACATCTATTTAGCTATACATCTTTAAATTTGAGCCTTCAATGTGAGAGTTTTTAGTGGATCACTGTCCGAATTTAATATCTTTCTTTACATATAGTAAAAGTGGTTGGTCCGTGTGAAAAGGAACACCCTGTTTCTTTACAGCGTGATTACACAATGAAGACGTCCACCCCTGCTTGCATAACTAATTTTGTCGGATTTAGAATGGACGTTTTTATAAATTTCTCGTATAACCTAGTTTGTTGGCTTCAAAACAAATCTTTTTTTTTCTTTTTTTTAAATAAACACATGGTATAAAGCTTTTTTATTTATTTTGTAATTTTTAAAACACCACATTTAATGCTGTTAAGAATTCACTAATTTCCTGGTCCGCTTGACCAATTAATATATTACAATTAATTAAGGTTTTTAGTTGAGATGAAAAAAAGTTAATGGCACGAGCGGGATTCGAACCCACGATCTTCGGCTAGATACGCCGCTGCTTTACCACTTCACCTTTTTGAATTTTCCCTCCTTTTTGCCATTTTTCAAATGTCGTGTAATCGGATTGGATTCTCGACGACAAATGAAATGGCCACGGAGAGCTTTAGTGAAATGTACGACATTTTAATTCATTAAATTCACTAATTTCGTGGTCCGCTTGGACCAATTAATACATTACAATTAATTAAGGTGTTATGATGTCCGAGTGGATCGAGGTCACGATAGCTCAAGTGGTAGAGCAGCGGCGTATCTAGCCGAAGATCGTGGGTTCGAATCCCGCTCGTGCCATTAACTTTTTTTCATCTCAACTAAAAACCTTAATTAACTGTTAAGAATGGTCAAGTAATTTATAAGATAGAGAATTATACATTTTTCGATTTTTACTATTTCTGTTTTTATAACAATGCATTTTCTAACTAATTTTGATTAAAATATCCATTCGTTGGTACATATTAGCAGATTTTAAGAAAATCAGCTGGAAGGGGATTTTAGAGAAGTGAGGGGGTTGAACACCGTGTATAACATACAGGTTCCGTCCAGAATTCAATTATTTTAAAGTTTGTATATACCATTATATAATAGACAAAAAAATAAATAGTCCCAGGTTCAAATTGAAAACTGTTTTCCTTTAGACCTTCGGGAATCCTTGAAAAGCGCGCGTGTAACGCGGTCGGACAATGGGCCGAAATGCTTTTCAAAGAGAGCCCCTATTAAGGAGGTGACTTATCTGAAGGAGGAGGGTGACAACGTGTAATGCTATACGGTTATAGGGCAGAGATAATGGGTGGACAGGTAGTGCATCCCCATAGGGTCGAAAGGGACAAAGCCGTCAGATAGCAACTCGGCCCTTATCTATTCTACGCCACCTACCTTCATTGTTTACCTCCGCGTTAATCCAACGACGGAGGAGACGCCGGCTCGGGATTCCAGTTGTCCAGAAGTTCTCGATCGGTCCTTCTACTTTTTGCTTTAAAACGCAAAACCTTACAAGAAAATTGCACCTCTGAAAAAGACACAAAGATTCTACAATACGTAGATGTCGGCCTCATAAAATTAATCAGGATACGAAAAGTACTACTTTGAAAATTTATACAATTGTATGGTAGATAATTTAAAAAGATAATTAATTACGCAATTATAATAAATTGTCGGAAAGTATTTATTAGCTTGTACTTCATTATAGTTAAGTACAGGTCTAACTTTTTATACAATGTCAGTATAAATCAATATTGACTTCTTTTGGTGTTTTACTTCTTACTGAATTGTCTGTATGTTACTCGTTATGACTTTTTCTTTATGTAACCTTCATAACTAATTTGTTTCTTATAACACTATCCTGAAAGATCAGTGTTGACCCGTTTATACATTATCAACCTAATTATTATGTATATTTTTTTATTATACTTCAATAAAAATAATTTTTTCATCAAATCAATACATGCGTCCATGATCGTAAGGATCATTATATTTTTAGTTTTACTTGTTTGATTTTCATCCTAAATAAATAAACAAAGTGCATATTTACGACGGCTTAAAACAGCAAGTTAGCGATTATGTCTATGCGCCTTTTCAGTCCGTTTGATTGATCGTTGGACGCAAATGTTAAAAGGGGTGTATGTGAAATGCGAGGGTGAGAAGCGGTACACCATGAATTAATTTATCCGATTGTCAGAATGGCCGATCCATCAGCCGAACTGAGCACTGACAACCGATCCATCAGCCACAACTAGAGACTTTTTTCCGAAATGAGAGGAAAAAGCGAAACAGGGGAAGGTTAATTACCCACAATCTTTGAAGGAGGATGTCAAGAATCTTATCGAAAATAATAAAATTTTCAATAGTAAGGCTTCAAAAAATTTTTAACGGGGATTTTCTTATTCTTGGTTACAACCACCGGGTTTCCTTTCAATTGAAAAAGTTTGGGAGCACGTTTGTTTCGAATTCAGAGCCTTCCAGTAAAAGTCTGACTAACGAAGTCCCCCTGCGAGTGTACCTCAGGGCTCAGTGCTAGGTCCAATCTTGTTTTTTATTTACATTACACCTCTGTATGTCTCATCGTGGAAATAGACGCCAAGTAAATCGACTAGCACTGACTCTTCATAGACTACTGAAATATTTCCACTGGTGGAAAATACAAATCAACATAGATAAAACACAGGCAATTTTGTTCGCCAAAAGACAACTTACACTCGCCAACTAATAGTAGACTACCGAAACATTGAGTGGACAACAGAATAAAATACTTAGGGATAACTTCATACTGCATATTAATAACAAAGTAAATAAATGTGATGACTAATAGTTCAACTGTTTCCTTTATTGAATGGAAATTCAACACTGAGTTCATAATGAACTGTTATTGTACAAAGTACTAGGAAAACCTAACATATGCGGCAGCCACATGGAGCTTCACTAGTGAAACTAATTTTAAAAAAGTTGCAAAGAGTGCAAAAATAAATTCCTAAGGTTTGCCGTGATGCTCCAAGGCATACACCCATATTTAAACTTCACAATGATACAAGTGTACCTTATATTAAGGATAATACATAAAGACATTAGTGCTAAATTTTTCATTAAAAAATGTATTGAGTGAAAATTTAGTAATAAGAAGTATAAAACACAAAAGAATTAAGAAAATATTAAGTGCTTAAAACTAAGTGTAACTCGGGTTCGGTTTTTGTTGCAAGTTTTCCCAACATTTAAATTGTAAGTCATTAAATATTCTTTATTTATTTAAGTCGAGAGGTAAAATATTATTAGCGGTACTCTTGTTTCTAACTTGTAAATATGTATCGTACATACATTTATAGCGCGATAGGGACAGTAAATAAATAATTTTGAAGAGCTTTCTCGTTCTTATCCTTTAGTATTATCATATTTTCAGCATACGTCTAAAATAAATTTTAAAGATAAAATTCAAAACCAATTTGCTTTATTCCTAAACAACAAAGACTGAAGGGGCATCAGTGGCCGCAATGGTTAAGGCGTTGACACGGCGCTCATCACTGTAAGGTGAAGGTCCTGGGTTCGAATCCAGTGGCCCTGCATTCGAACCCGACAAACTTACAAATGGTACAACTTTTTTTCAGTTTTCATGGCCATCTGCCATGATATTACTATGATAGGTTAAGCCTCCTATAAGTAAGCTTTAACCCTTCAATACAACCACGGATATAATTCATTGAGTGTAATAGATTATTAGGAACAGGAAAATGTTCAAAAATCTTTGAATTTGCAAGATCCAGTATGAAGCTAAATAAAATTTTCTTATGATTTTAACTGTAATTAATTCACACGCGTTGTTGTTAAATGAAATTAAAACAAACCAGGCATGGGTCTGTTTTTCAACCTACACACTTAATAATTATAGCGGAAGAAATTTTTATATGAAAAAAATCCCTTCTGAAGAAAATGTTGCTGGTCTTTTTCCCAAGGTGGGGGCCAATTTCCACGGCGAAAGGGCGTTTATTTTTTCAATAAACAGACGGATTGTGAACTGTCGAATATTTTAAAAAGGCCGTGCCGAACAAGACAAGGGGCCCGATGTGTCCATTGTGCCGGGCTGACAAGTTTATAAAAGTCCAAACATCGCATAATGCCACTTTGGAAAACGGCTTCACACTTATTGCTTTTCCCATGTTTCAAACTTGACGGAGCTGACAGGCGTTGAAGTTTTATTGGATCCCCCGCTCGTGTGATTTCAATGTTTCCTACCGCCCGCAAATCCGGTAAGCCGTTATTTCACAATGCTTGAACATTTTAATAACATATAAAATTGATGAAAATTGTACATGAAGAGAGATAAAAACAGTAATGAATGTAAAGTTGATTGGAATACACGAACATTTACACCTTAAACAACGAAGCTCAGGTGTGTCTGTTGTGCTGTCTCTATATATCTAACGTATCACAGACAGATACACACACACACACACAACCTTAGACACTGTAAAGTATTGTTGTCAATGTTTATCAATTAAGCGGAAACTTCATTCACTGTATCAATTATCATTTTCATTGTATTTTGTGTTAATTATGTCATACAGTAGATATCTTAAGTTTAATTACAATTATAGAGCATGTTGAAATAATTAAATGTATTATCACACTATCTCGGTGTTACAGATAGGATCTTGACTGGAGGAGGAAGGCCAGTCGAGTTTTGAGCCTGGAGAAGGAAGGTATATTTGAATTTTAAAACCATACACCAATGAAAAAAGAATTTGTTTAATTTTAATTTTTACTTCCTTTCCAATTATTTT
This sequence comes from Cimex lectularius, assembly GCF_000648675.2. Classification (NCBI taxonomy): domain Eukaryota; kingdom Metazoa; phylum Arthropoda; class Insecta; order Hemiptera; family Cimicidae; genus Cimex; species Cimex lectularius. The sequence goes on along the minus strand of NW_019392672.1, from coordinate 734,545 downwards.
GTTCCGAATCGAATTATGTTTTTTTGTCCATTACATGAAAAGAATTAACTGAATTTAATCATTTTATAGTAGAGTTATGCTGATAAAAGTGAAAAAGTGTAAAAATGATGAATAAACACATTAATCAATTATGTAAACATATGTATATATGTATATACATGTATACAGGGTGAGTCATTTTTTGACGCACCATTGAAAAAACAACGCGGGTGCGTTTAAATCTGACTCGAGACTTATTTCCTTTGATTAATACGTTAATAAAAGAAAGTGAGTCGATTTTCAGTGCACCATAGGAAAATCTAGGAAAATCAACGTTGGTGCGTTTAAATCTGACTCAGGCTATTTCTTTTGATTTTAACATTAAAAAAAGGAAGTAAGTCAATTTTCGGTGCACCATAGGAAAATCAACGTTGGTGCGTCTAATTACGACTCGGCATTTTATTTTGTTAGTCTCGTACCAAAAAATAGGCGAGTCACTTTTCGACCCACCATTCGTTACAAATTAATTTTTGTAGGTTGGAAGGAAAATAAACAAAACCAATATTATGAAAACATTATTCAAACACAACGTAAAAATTAAAAAAAAATTCTTCACATATTAATTTGATTAAGGTTTAAGAGTATTTTTTTCTGGTAAAGCAAAAAATTAAATAAATATAACAATCTCCTTTTTTCTGGTAAAGTAAACAAATAAAAATAAATGTAACAATCTCCTTTGTTAGCAAATCAAAAATGTTTAAAATCATTATAATAATTGTTCGAACAAACCTCTATTTGCTGCAACACAGTAGCCTAGTCTAACGTAAAACGATGATCGGACGAAAAAAATACTCTTAAACCTTAATCAGATTAATTTGTGAAGAATTTTTTTTAAATTTTTACATTGTGTTTGAATAATGTTTTAATAATATTGGTTTTGTTTATTTTCCTTCCAACCTACTAAAATTAATTTGTAACGAATGGTGCGTCGAAAAGTGACTCGCCTATTTTTTGGTACGAGGCTAACAAAATAAACGTTGATTTTCCTATGGTAGGTCAAAAAATGACTCACCCTGTATATATATGCATGTAATATTTCATGAAACATGAAACAAAATAAAATTTAATTTATCCATATATATATATATATATATATATATATGGATAAATTATATACACACACACACACACACACACACAATGCAAGTACTGAGGTATGTGTTTTTAAGAACAAATATGAAATTGCCGATTTCCATTAGATTTTTAATGATTAAACTAGTATACATTTTTTAATAAAATGGATTAAATATCGTATTAACATATCGGTTAACACGTCTCTGCGTATATACAGTCGAACCTGGATAAGTGAAAACGTTGAAGACCCGGCCCTCAGATGACACTTATAGATGTTTTTCACTTATCAAGTTTTTTTATTTACCCAAGTTCGGAGTAGTTTGTGTTCACTTATCCACGATGAAAGCATTTCACTATTTTCCATATATTGTATGTTACCATAATGTACATATGCAATGTTGTATGTACTACATGTTTATAGGTGAGTGTATATGTCAAAAGGTCAAACAGATACAATAATAAAGGTCAAATGAATTAGGTACATGCATGAGTCAATTTGGCTTGAAGAAATCAGGATCGTGGTTTCCTTTTCAGTGACTGTCTTGATCATGATTCTTTGAAGATCAAGTAGCGTATGAAAAACCTGTATTTCCACGTTAGAGTTGCTTTCAAAAAATCTCAAACTGTGTCCACTGCTTGAAGAGCTTCCCTTTTCGAACCTGTTGGTCCTTCATCAATGTCCTCAGTATCTACCTCACCTTCAACGGACGCAGCACTACTATCGGTGCAAGCATTCATGCACCGGTGGTCAGCACTTCGTCGTCAACCCGTACGAAATCGTCGAAATTTGAGACGTTATCGGACATGGTGTGTTACGCAGTCATCCAATCTTCTTCAAGAATTGTGACCAAAACTTCGTGTTATTCGGTGTCATTCACAAAACTACACGTAAGACGTCTGGTGACAGTAACTGACACTTTCGTATGGATTTCACTTAAGGACGTCAGGATTGTCACTTATCCAGGATTTGAGCCCCAAAAGAGTAACGGGACCACAACAGTTCTGCGACTTATCCAGGATTTCTCACTAACCCAGGTTCCACTTATCCAGGTTCGACTGTAATATGTCATAACCTAGAAGTGGAAAAGAGTTCGGAGGTATCCAAGTACAAAGCTAAAGTCTTTTACCAATTGCTGGAAAGCCTTTAGAGAAACTGGTTATATCCCAAAAAAAAAAATTATAAAGAAGAGACAACAACTATCTACAAATAAATGTGGATTCATTCCTCTATTCAGGATGTGGTTGTGCTGAGGGACCCGAGACATGGCACCATATCCTATTCTTATACACAATCCATGAAAAATCACGAAGCAGTATGTCACAATGAGAAGCGTCATGTTTTAAACAAAAGTTTGCACAAATGCTATAAAATAAATAATAAAGAATTTGATGACTGAATTTAATAATTTTATAGTAGAGTTATATTTTGACAGAGTGAAGTGAAACAACACTTTTTGAAGAGTGAAACAACAAAAAATGGTGATAAAAGTGAAAAGTGTAAAAATTATGTATATACCTATTAACACATTATGAAAATGTATATGCATGAAATATTTCATGAAGTATGCAAATAAAATTAAATTGTATTTAACATACACACATAATTTTTTTAAGCATAAACATGAAATTACTGATTTCCATTAATTTTTTAACGTTTAAACGAGTTTAAATTTTTTAACAAAATGGATTAAATATAGTATAATAATACTTATTGCTACTTTGCTTAAAGATAGCTTTTAGATAATAAATTTCCTTTTCGTTGATTTCATTTCATATTATGCTCATTCTTAAACCTTTTTCAATGGCTCCAGAGTCCAAAATCATAAAATTTTTACAGGAAGGATAAAACCAGCGCGAAGTCTCCAGGAGAACAAGCATGAAATTGCCGATTTCGAGTAGTTTTTTAAACAATTAAACTAGAATACATTTTTTTAAAACAAAATGACTAAGTAGTGCGTGGTTAACATGTCTCAGCGTAAATAAGGTTTTCCGAGAAAAGAACATCAAACTCACGTGTATAGAATTTTCCTTTATACACTATCATGGTAATTCCTTTGTTACCCCTGATAATTGCTGAACTGTATTGGCTTTGTGAAAGTTGAAGAATCTGACTGTAAATTTCTGGCCAAATAAATATAATTAGCAGTCGTTTACTGGCTCCGGAAGTGTTTTGGATGGATAATGCATTATCAAATTGCCGGGACCGGGTTAGTCATCAATATTCACGGTAGACGTTAGCTACAGTGCTACAATCATTAACTCAAACTGATGATGTACCCTTCAGAGACACTTGGGGGTGCTTTTTTTATATTCCCCGCCAATTTCTTCGTATCTTTTTGTCCGTGAAGCATCACAAGCAGGGATTCCAATGTGATTAATGATCCAATCTTTGACTTTAAGACGCTCGATGCAAATAATCTAAAAGCCGCGAAAAATAAGTTTATACTTAGACGTTTAAAAAGCGGAATTTAGGAATGGATATTGTAATATAAATAATATTCTCAAAGTAAGTTCTATAATAACTGCTGTAGTAATTAAAAAACCGGAAGTGAGATAAAACTACACACGAACAAACAAAATATTTGCTAGTGCACACGCATGCCCAAATGAAATAACGTGGCAATTATGTGATAAAAGTTGCGAGTCGATGAACTGCTATCAGTAGTTAACTTACAACCAGCACGACTACGTCAGATTAGTTAGTCTGTTAAATTATGCTAGGTGTCTGCGAATTGATGAGCATGATGTATGCTGTCAGCACCGATTAACCCGTACCGCCTATTTTCTTTGTGATGTTTTGATTTATCGGAGATTTTTCTGTTTTTTTTTTTTTTTTTTTTTTATTAACAAATATTTCAATATAAGTACTGATGATTGTGCGTTCTGGACTTAGTTAAGATTTTACATTTGACCATGCCTTTTTATTGCAAATGGTACATTACTCATCCCCAGCGTTAATGAATATATTGGGTAAAATTATTTCAAGGTGTAAAAGAAAAAAATGTTAGTTTAATCGGTCGTTTTGCTGTTATTCATTTACTTAATCAGGCTTCGGGATAAAATGGTTAATTTAGTTTAATCAACTTTTTATGTGCAGTTGTTACTCTAGGATAAACACGTTCTGCTTGTTAACTTTACAACAGGTTAGAGGTTGGAATTATTTAGGTTAGTAATCTTTCGTTGAACCTGCAACGAGAATATGCGGATCTACAAATATTGGAAGTTCAAAGACTATTTTTTTACGTACTATTATTATATTGTCTAAATACAGGGATAACCTTAAATTCACATGATAAAGTTTGAAAACGGTTCATTTTAAAATACAATTAATTAAGGTTTTTAGTTGAGATAAAAAAAGTGAATGGCACGAGCGGGATTCGACCCACGATCTTCGGCTTGATACGCCGCTGCTCTACCACTTGAGCTCGTGCCATCGACTTTTTTAACTCAACTAAAAACCTTAATTAATTGTAATATATTAATTGGTCAAGCGGACCACGAAATTAGTGAATTTAAAATACAATGTTACAAATTTGAATGGAACTCACTCATTGGACGTAAACAATCCAAAAATCTTCTAACAAATTTTGGAAGGAAAGAAGTAACAGAACGTATCAAGGGAAGCCGGAAAAACTGCGAATCTTTACCGGATTCTTAGGAGGACACAGCAAATATTTAAAGAACATTGGCATAACCCAATACGGCACCAGATTCTGGAAAGAAGCAGAGGAGACACTCACACACGTATTAACAGACTATGGCGATAAACTTGCCCCCCAGAGGAAGTGCTTTGGGACGTACATTGTAACTGTAGAAGATATTCAACTATGGAAACCGGGCATATTAACCAAATTCTTCATGAACTAGGACTCACCCCTGTGCTATAACCACTGCACAGGGGATACTACGCTCTTAAAGGGCGCAGAAGAAAATACACCCTGATTAATCAACTACATCTACAATATACAGTGACGGTTCCGTAGTAACTAGTTACAATTGATAAAACAAAGGTGAAAAAATAAGTGCGTCTTAACTACATATATTGACAGTACAGAAAGAAAATAATGGTACGTATACTAAAGAAATTAAATACTACATACATAAGAATAAGGCCCTAATAGTAATTTTATTTAAGTGGACACTCACTATCAGTCTTCTCCTCCAAACTAGACAGGATCCAGTATATCCGTGCAAGAGCAACCACGCATCGAGTTCTGCCTGTTCTGATGACTTCCTCTTCCGAAGAAAATCCAAAAAACACATTGCACGGCAACACAACATCCACATCATCTTACGGCCTCGACGGATCACTGCATATTATTCGGTTACAGTAAATTGACTATATATTTATTTATATAATAAGGGTATTCACGATGTTTGTTAGATTTAACTCGAATAGAAAATGTCCAGTAATCGACTTTTTTTCTGTTGTTAAAATTTTTCCGCAATTCTGTGCGTGGCGACTGGTAGAATCAAAATTAAAGCTATGACAGTCTTTGAAGGCTTGTTGTTTTGGTTTTCTTTTGTGTTAAATTGTAAGATGGCAAAAGTTAGTAAAAAAGCAAAATTAATCAACTCTTATTCAAAATGCTATCTGTGCACTCGAAAAGTTACAATGAATGGCACGCTTCAATTCGTGCCGACATACCTATCGTGTATTCTAACGGCTAACAGCCTGCTACTTTATTGGATAGGTGGCGTATACACTATCAATGAGAGTATAAGGTTAGAAATTAACAAAAGAAATGTATTGGTCCGATTAAATGAATGCGTATTTAAAAATAAAAATGCGTGTAAACAAAAACATATGTTAAATTCACGGCTGCCATGTTGGTCATAACGTCCTAACGTTTAGCAATGTGACTACACCGCTATTCGATTCGACTTAACATCTAACATTGGCCCTGCCCTGTTAGATCGAGAAATGTTAACTAGCCGATTGTTACAAGTCCACGTCATCATTTTTCGCGATCTACCAAGACCTAACAAAGTTAACAGGGTTAACACAAAGATCTTGAATACCCCTAATAGTTTATATCATTTATGAATATATGACATGTAATATTTTCAATACTAGGAAGCACTACTAGGAGCAAGTTGAATACAGAGTTATTTTAAAAACCTTACACGCGCACGAACAAACGCACACATACATACCTGAATTAGAATAGAGCTAGACATATCTATAGGATTTATGCTTCTCTTCTATCTTCTTGGTTGTTCGCTTGTTTTAAGATCTTTTTAGGTGTTTTTTCAGGAACTTACAACCATTTCAAAATATCCTTTTACCATATCGATATCGATTTCGGGGGCACCAGCCTTCCCTCTTCACTGTACATAATAAAAGTTACATATTAGCAACAATTTTTCCATATAATTTTAAATAAAATATAGTTTAATGGTTAAAATGATTAAACAGACATCTACATCGTTTCAATTTTAGAACCACGTAAACTCGAAGGTTCTTAAGTTATACAATTACACTGATTATCCTTATTATTTGAGTTATGACGTATTCTTTCAATTCCAAGTTGTGCACTGTTAATGTACATGTTCTTTTATTATACCTAATTTTACCTTAGTTACTTATATATTTACACATTTACGAAAAAATTTTTAACCAATTACTTTATATTATTAAGTTAATTATTATTATTTTTTTAAATAAAATTATTATTTATTTCACATTTAATTTACCTAACCATTTTAAAATTGTTTTATTGTCTATTTTTATACATTTTTTAAATGTTTTTATATTGTTTACAAATTTTATTTTTGTCTTGTTGTCTTTTCTAGTTCTATTAGCTTGGCATCATTCTTTTCTTTACCTGTCAACATCATCGAAATTAATTTTAAGTTCAGTTTTTGTTGCATGTTGTCACAATCCAGTTTTTTCGCTTTTATTTAAAAGTTAACTTTTTTATACAAATACGACAATAAAACAATTTTAAAATAGATAGGTAAATTAAATGAGAAAAAAATAATAATTAACAATTAATAACAAAGAAAAAATTGTTGGTAATGTGTAAATTTTTGTTATGGTTATCGATATGGTAAAAGGATATTTTGAAATGGTTGAAAGCTCCTGAAAAAACACCTAAAAAGATCTATAGGTTTGTTGGAGAAAAGTAGGCGTCTCTGAGACCTGTACGTGTTTTATATTATGCTATTTTTTTTTCTGGTTTCTTATGATCGTTGATATCATCCTGTATTCTTAATGATCAATTTCACCGTCTTTTGTTCTAAAGCTATAGTTTCAGCAGTTGAGATATTTAAAATAATGAGTGTTATTCAGAAACGATTAGATTACCTTTCGAACGAGAATTGTTATGCAAATTGGGAACCTGGGCTTTAATGAGTAATTTCGTTATCAGAAGGATCAATGTTTATATCATAAAAAAAACTGAGATTTCCATGTTTAATGCAGACTTTTGAAACCGATTTGTCGATTAAATCAGACGGGAACGCTATGCTCTATTTCCTTCTTTATTTCTGAGAAGTTGAGTAGGAGAGAGAGAAAAAAGCGTCCGTCTTTCGTGCCCAACGGACGTCTCGACGGGCACATAAATCAATAGAGACGGAATGAATTGAATTGCACAGAGTTGATTATCCCTGTGAAGGAGGGTCGATGAAAGAAACAGATGAACGCCGAGTTACTCTGCTCTTTTTTATACACCTCGTTGCAAGGGGAGATACAGAACGGCGAAATCTGAAATGGGGCAAACATGCAAAGTCAGAATTGAGTTGTTCCTACGATTAAACCCCCGGAACAGACACCCCAAGTCGTTAATCTTGTAAAGAAATGTTATCTTCAATATTTCGCTAATGACAAGAAGGCTAATTTATCTCACTATTTAAACTCAGATAACGACTATTAAAAACCCAAAACTTGGAACAATTTACCCCATTTTACAACCATTCAATTTAATTTAGTTAAATTAAGCAAAGCAGTCATTTCATTTTTAAAGAAGCATTTTAATTTATAGCAAATATTGCAAAATATTAACAATGTTCTATACAGTGATTATTTGGAGAACGTGAGGTGCGGTCTGGTGTGACGTAGGTCTTACAAAAACATTTTCATGCCAACGTTTCGATCTTTATTGAGATCATCTTCAGGACCTGGGAGTAAATTTTACAAATACATGTAGGATGTGAAACAAATGGATTTATACAATGCTAGAAAATTTTAGATTTATTTTAATCAAACAGAATTAATATCATTTTATTTTAAAAATATCGCGAATTGAGTATCATTTACAATTACACAGAAATAGATATAAAGAGAGAGAGAGATAGATAGATAGACAGAGAGAGAGAGAGAGTGGTGATGTGAGATAGAGGTAGAGAAAGATGCATATAAATGGAGAGATGGAAGATTGGATAGATAGATAGAGAGAAAGAGAGAAAAATAATGGGTAGAGAGATGTAGAAAAACATAACACAAACCACAATTTTGAAATAATACATGCTACACTGATGGACAAATTTAACTCACCACTCAATTATTTAGTTTAAAATTAAATCCATTATCTTTGTAAATTAATAATTGCTTTCAGTTAATTTTTTCCTTCGTTGATTTCATTTGATATTATTCTCACTCTTAAACGTTTTTCAATGGCTCCAGTCAGGCATTTCAGTGATTATGACATTATGAGAGGAAGGATACAGTCAGGGCGAAGTCTCCAGGAGAATGAGTGTAAATCATTCTACAATAGGAATGGTTCTTGCACGTTGGAGAAACAGATACTTCGCAATGGAAGTCCAGACCAGATTCATCCATCAGCAGGTTGTACATAACCGTTGTATTACAGGAATTATAAGAAATCTGATAAGACAAGTCGTGTTTCGATTTTCTCCAGGACTGTAACAAGAAGGGGCAATGAAAATGACCTCAGTGCCCGATCGTGGACCTCTTCTTACCACTGCTCTGAAAATGACCTGGCTTCAATTGTGGATATGAATTTGTCATGGTAAGATTGGAAACGAGTCCTCTTCACAGACGAGGTGAAAGTTGGCTTAAAATTTTCAGATGGGGATAATTTCATACGGAGACGCTCAGGAGGAAGGTACAATGGTTATGGTTCCTCCGATACAATACACGGTAGATCATTGATGTTTTTGGGATGGCATTTCCTTAGTCGCCCGCTCCGAATTGGCTGTTATGCGAATAAGACCTCTAAACTTCACAGACGTGCGTACAAAACATAATCGAAGAACATATATTGCCATGTGCCTTACATATCTGTGAAAAAAGTTTTGCTAATGCATGGTAATGGCAGGCCCCATAGAGTACGTATTTATTTATGGCAACCGGAATGAGGTTGAATTGTGTGCTTGGTGTGGCCAGCTCTAAATCCAAATTTGAACCCAATCGAACACAACTGGGATCAACTTAAGCGACGAGTGCAACAACCAGGTCCTAACACCCTAGAAGAGTTAGCTTAAACAGTTTTCCCAATGTATGTTTTTCATGTGAACATTTTAGTTTATACACCACTTTACTGCAGATTCTTTTCTATATATTCTTGAATAGATTCTTTTATGGAAGACCAAATGTTATATACATCAATGTATGAATAGAAGAAAAAGATTTTACATATTTCTCCTTGTTTACACATTTGTAATATTTTTTCTGTTAACGCTTCGACATAATTAGTCCTACACATTGAGGAACTTCCTCTTTTATTGTATATTGTTGTTTTTATTTACCATTATGAAAAGTCTTCCGTTTTATAGCTTTTCAATCAGACTTTTTGGGTAATTATTTTTTATACGTATTTCTTTAATTCTATGAATATTACATTCGCGAAAAGGTATATCGCATTAGTTCGGATCTCTTAAATAAAATAAGTAAAAAGCACATGGGTCTGATTAGTTCCAACACATTCCAAATGAAGTAAATAATAACAAATGACGAATCCGAATTGGTCGAATTCCACTTTTTTCTATCAAAATTACCCGATTAATCAACGCACCCCTATTAATAAATTCCTAGAATAAATCCGAATAACAATTCCTCTAGAAGGGAACATATGTCAACAGACATACAGACGCCGTGGCGCGGAAAAAAACTACGGGGGCGGTTAACACCGGGGGTGTAGGGTGTAAGTGCGGTAGGGTGACTTTGCAGTTAGACAAAGGGGGTAGATTGTCATCTAAATGAGGGAGCGGTCATCTCGTCCCTCTATACATCATCCATCTCGACTCTGCATCAGGGCAAAGGACAGAAATTAAAAGTAGAGAAAAAACGAGAGACAGAAGAAAAACGAGGAGCGGAAAGCAGAGTCAGCGCCCCTAATCTGAGGGAAACACAGACTTTAATTAAAAAGAAAGAGAGCTCAAAAAACACATTATGGTCTAATGTATCACCTTATGCAAAGTGGTTTCACGCGGCTGACTTACAAATTCATATAATTGCTCCCTTGAACATTTTTCATAAAATTATCATTAATTTATACCTAATGACTAGTCAGTCTTTTAACTGCTGATATCTTTTTTCAGTTAAGAGATGTAGCTCAGATGATAAATTCAAACCATAAAAATATTTGAGCAAAAATCTTCCTAAAAACTTCAACATATAAAAACCGAAATTTAACCTATTAGTATCACGCCAATTAGATTTTTACATTCATATATCATAGTTACAAACACAAAAATATATTGGCTTTTATTTGCATTAAAGAAAAAACATTTTCTTGTTTTGAAAGTTTGAAATATTCAAAAAATTTGAAGGTATTACCCACAAGCTTACAATAATCATTGACTAGTATTATTATTATATCAGATATAATCGTTACTATTTTATTAGTTATGGCACTACTTTGCTATTTTTCTCCTTATTATGGCACACTGGGAGACCAACAATGGTTGGCGACTTCCCTCATGATATACAGTGTATAAATGTATATCTATACATAACCTCAAATTACGAGATGCATATTTTATTAATAGAGGTAGTAATAAACAAAAAATTATTGCTCAAGTAAACGCCGAAACATAGCCTTCATAAGTACTGAGTGTTAATAATACTGAAATTCACTAATTTTGTGGTACGCTTGACCAATTGATATATTACAATTAATTAAGGTTTTTTTAGTTGAGATAAAAAAGTCAATGGCAGGAGCGGAATTCGAACCCACGATCTTCAGCTAGATACGCCGCTGCTCTACCACTTGAGCTATCGTGACCTCGATCCACTCGGACACCAACTTCCCATCTCAATTTGAATTTTCCCTCCTTTTTGCCATTTTTCAAATGTCGTGTAATCGGATTGGATTCTCAACGACAAATGAAATGGCCACGGAGAGCTTTACTGAAGTATACTTCATTTTAAATCATTAAATTCACTAATTTCGTGGTCCGCTTGACCAATTAAAATGAAGTACACTTCACTAAAGCTCTCCGTGGCCATTTCATTTGTCGTCGAGAATCCAATCCGATTACACGACATTTGAAAAATGGCAAAAAGGAGGGAAAATTCAAATTGAGATGGGAAGTTGGTGTCCGAGTGGATCGAGGTCACGATAGCTCAAGTGGTAGAGCAGCGGCGTATCTAGCCGAAGATCGTGGGTTCGAATCCCGTTTGTGCCATTGACTTTTTTATCTCAACTAAAAAAACCTTAATTAATTATTAATAATACTTTTCAACGAGTTATAAAATAATAATACAATAAAAATCGTAGAAAAACCAGGAAGGAAAAATAAAAATTTTACTTTCTAAACTTTGTTTCAACCTATATATATATATATGGAATGTAAAAAATTTAAAAAAATTATAAATTGTACATTGCCTCTTGATAAACATGTCAGACGTTTCGACATTTAATTATTTTCAGCGGTGGATTTGTGAGTTCTAGTCAGTGCGAATTATTGCCATTGATGATAACCAGCTAGCGAGGTGATGGGGTAAATAATGCTGTTTGCTTCTTCCAAAGGAAAGTAATAAACGATTAATCAAAAGGGTTTTTTTAGATATAAAATATTGAGTTACGGTCTGCGAGGACCTTCGGTTCAAAAGGGTATCAACTAATACCTACTAAAAAAATTGATCAACTAAAGCATGGGCCAGTTAAACATTTTGTCGAATCCAGTCGAGGCTTCATTTCAAGTTGAAAGATAACTTGAAAAGTGCGTACAGTTATTCAGCTGTTGTTAGTTAAAAATATAAATGACCCTCAGGCGGACCTGAAGTGCAATACTAAAATTATTATAATTTTATCATAAACATGACTGCCTTTGGAATTACCGACTTCTAAAATATACAATCAAAGCAATAAAACTTTATTGACTACATTTATTTTTATCGCTATCCTTATTACAACATGCTTATTTTAATGTAAACAAAATTAAATGAAATTAGAAATTCATGAGTTTTAATAAAAATGATTCGGTTATGATGGTTGAGAGAAAATTCACCAAAACCAAAGAAAATCATTTAGTGGTAGATTAAAATTTAACTAAAAATATATTACCGCACATAACAATCTCTCCCTGGCCTCAAGTCCTCCTCAGGGTGGCCTCAAGTTCCTCATAATCTTTATACTTTGTTATAATGGAAAATAAAGAACTAAATACCAGTGTCCGGTGTTTTTGTCTTGGAGCACATTAATATTGATATGAATGACACTTGCTTATATAATTATTATTTTAAAAACATATTAATTAATTTGTTCAAACAAATAGTTTTATTTTGATGTAATATTATAATAAAATAAGAGGTACATAATAATAAGAATATAAATAGTAATATTTAAATGTAATAAACCATTGTTTATAGCGTTTGAGTCTATATACTATATTATTCTAGATATTCAAAGTAATGACGTTGCCAGAATTACTATTGCAAAATTAAGATGTATGCATTTTTTCTAGAACTACAAAGGTTTAACCCCGCGGACTAATGATGATGCGAATTGATCAGTATAAAAATAAAGATGTAGAGGAAAATATGTGTTGTGCTATCCTAAAATAAATAGAAATTGACTAACTTCCTTTTCCTAATTTGACGTACAAAATTAAGTAGGGGACACTATGTACATGAACATTCAATAGTTTGCAAATCAAAACTTGATCAGGTCTATTGAATCTTGCGAATAAAAACTGATTCAACTAACTAAAGTAGAAATGAATCGTGAAAACGCGCCTTCACTATCATATCATAGAAATATGTACATAATAATTACATTAATTAGGAGCGTCGGTGGCCGCAAGGGTTTAGACGTTGACACGGCGCTCATCACTGTAAGGTAAAGGTCCCGGGTTCGAATCCAGCGGCCCTGCATTCGAAACCGACATACTTACAAATGGTTTTTTTTTTTCAAAAACATCGACACCCCGAGGGTTGATTAAAAAAAATAAAATAAAAATAATGTCCATAGACGAAATGAATAAACTAGTAATCAAAATAAGGAGCCAATATTTGGACGTACTGGGTAAAAATGTGAATGCTAACATGTGTAAATATATAATTTATTTATTCGTGTATGGTTTAATACTTAATTAATTATTTTTTGCGCTTAGTTTATTTACCAGTACTGAAATCCTGGGAGGAATGAAGATGTAAATATGTATTTAATATACGTATTTTTTTTTTTTTTGCTGGGGCTTCCGACATCTAGGTCATTTCAGCCCCCACTAAGTCTATATTCTATACACGTTCATACAAATAAATACATTTATACACTTAAATACATCCATACAGTACACTCATTCCGTTTGGTCGGTGGAGTACTTGATATTCCTCCACCGACCTACACTTAAACTAAACTAGATTGTGGTCGATGGGGTACTTTTATAAATATATACGTATTAACTATTCTCCAAGAAGTATTATCTCGACGCCTTTTCCCACATCTTGAAACACAATGAAATACTAATTCTCTTATTATTCAATATTTTATTTAGTTATTATCGATGGAATTCTTCTACAACTATAGACGTAATAATTCCTTGAAAATACTTAAACTACTTGGCGTTAAATCACTTCAATTTGAAGTCAAGTAAAGAAATCAAAATTACAAGAATAAATGGCTGGAAAAATAATTTTCTAGCTTACTATTGAAGTTAGTAATTATATGTGGTGATTAATGACAGTTAATCGATAATTATTCAGAAATCGTGAGATGCGGTCTGGTGTGATGTAGGTTTCAGAAAAACATTTTCTTTATCGTACCAACGTTCCGATCTTTATTGAGATCATCTTCAGGGCTCAAAGTGTTTGTCTTCTGTGTAATTGTGCCATTCTTGCGTGTCGTGTTGAGAGTGCAAGGGGGGCACGTTCTACAGCAGGTTTTTCCTTTACCATCAGGTGCCATCAAGAGAAACCAAAACGTCACAACGGTTTCAAAAGAGTTTCTGAGGTGCCCTCGTGATAAAAATGAGGATCTCCATTGGTCTTCCAATGGTCACATTCTGCAAAGCCGCTCCTTTAACAGTTCACGCCAACACTATCTTCAAGGGTTGGCTTGGGTGTTATTCGGTCAGTCTTCCCTGCTTATAACCCAGGCACTACTGAAAATGGCGAAATCCTGAATCGAACAGGCCAAAACATGCGTACATAGACAAACTAATAATAGCGGAAACGACCAAATTACAGGTTCATCTCTCATGCAGACATGGACGAAATTTCAGGAACTAAGTGTTACAACTCGATAGCTAATTCCAGAAAAGCCACACAAATCTAGCACTACAGATCTTAAAAATGTATTAATGTTAAGAGAGTTATTGTGCAGGAGTTCTTCAGCAAGTTTTTCATTTACCAACAGGTACCATCATCTGTGTCATCAAGACGAACCGAAAAGTCACAACGGTTTCAAAAGAGGTTCTGAGGAGCCTAATCAATGCACCATCGTTTTGTTTCTTCTTTCTTTTAAAGTGAGTCTTTTCTTTCTCGAGTCTTTGGTTTGTCATCAACAGTTAGAAGTTTGATTGTAGTC
This sequence comes from Cimex lectularius, assembly GCF_000648675.2. NCBI lineage: Eukaryota > Metazoa > Arthropoda > Insecta > Hemiptera > Cimicidae > Cimex > Cimex lectularius. The sequence continues at coordinate 719,495 of NW_019392672.1, read as the reverse complement.
TTCTATATGAAATCTTTTCAGTATGTACCGAAATTTGCAAGGGTAATTATTATTTCGTGCTTAATTTCGAAACCAAGGGAATACTGAATATTTCCCAAATCACTAATCACTCTCAACACGACACGCAAGAATGACACAATTATGCAGAAAACAAACACTTTGAGCCCTGAAGATGATCTCAATAAAGATCGAAACGTTGACACGATAAAGAAAATATTTTTCTGACACCTACATCACACCAGACCGCATCTCACGATTTCTGAATAATTAGTAATTATGGTAGTTTAAATATCGAATACTCCTGTACACAATAATAAATATAAGATAAGAAGCAAAATATAATGCCATTATTTTCTTACTTTCGAAAACAGCTGTATACTGTTAAAAAATCTATTTTAATGTAATATTTAATTTAATGTGTATTTTAATATTTGCCCATTGCATGACTTTTAATTTTTTCTAACTACAATTTATTAATTAAATTGGTTTTCAACTTCTAGCTTTTTATCTTCTAAAAATATTAATCCCAAATTTTTTGAATTATGATTTACACATTTGAAATGTGAGTGCTAATATTTAGCAGCATTAGCAGTCTGTGCAAAGTGTGAAATCCTTCGTTCAAATCAAAGAGTTGCAATCAAAACAAGTGGTCATTGGGATAACGATTAAAACTGGAAAACTTCGATACGAAGCATCGAAAAGACCAACCCACCAAACGAAAAAATAAAAAATAAATCAGTTAGAAAGAAATGAAATAAAATACAAATGTAAAGAAATAAAAGGTCACTAATTAATAATTTCTAAAACCGACCATAAATAATCAAATGCCATGATGTATAGAACAGATGACACAATAGCCCTTAAATGGCGCTGTATAAGAATCCGCCTAATTATAGACCTTCATCTATAAGGTTATATTACATTAGAGACTCGTATAAACTTGCTTTATACTAAACTACCAGAACCCTAAATAATACAACATAATAATTTACGAATCAAAAACTTATAAAAGCTCATTGGTCTTTGAATAATACTTAATCTGTAAATACGCTGATCCTGCTTGTAATTTCCTTAAAGGTTCACCCTGTCGGACCCATGCGCGGCATTTAAAGATCGTTCGAGGACATTGTGTATCTGACAAAGAATTGAAATTCAATTTCCACCCCCGGCCATGAAGAAGTGCCTCTTGGAAAAATGTCGAGCCGAGAGCCATAAACTGGCATAAGGCGGCTCCGGTATCGGCCTGCGGGATATTGCCAAAGGGGATTTTTATAGAAAAATAAAGTGTCAGTGAATTTAGATAAGCAATCGAGTGGAGAAGATGATTCTTGCCCCGGCGATAAAAATTGAAAAAGGGGTTCGCTCTCTAATCCTTCGATTGAGCGCGTTATCGCTCATGCGGAATGTAGACCTTTCGGCTTATCTGCCGACATCACCCCGATGAGCCTTTCAAAGCACATTTTCTATGAAGAACAATGCTATTAACTTTTTTTTACGGAAAACCGGGCCAATAAAATCATAACTTGATTTGTGACAACTGTAATTGCTTGAATGACTGCATCGCTGGATAATGAAAATACATTTAAGAAAAATAATGATTTTATATCTTTATAAATAACATATTCATAATTTATGTATTCCCAAATGCAACACAACTACTCGTCCAAACTAATAAAATAAGTATACGAGGATTTTTTTTTTCGTTTAGAGCTTTCTTTCCTACTATGCAAACGCGGATCCAGACATACGGGATTCGCCGAATCACGACTTGTAGGGATGGATATTCGGTTATTCGCCGAGTAACAATAATCGGTGCTTCAAGCATCCACGTATTCGGGAATCAACTGTAACTGTACATGCCGTTAACCATAGGAATTAAAAATTTGGGCATACTACCATAATTAACAAAGTCGGACACTCCTTGTTAGAAATGGAGCCTGATTACATGATCTCGGAGCATTCTTTACAACATCCTACAAAGTCTCAACGGACTATAAAGGAGAGGATGAACTCAGGTCAGCATCAGATTCAATTTATGGTATACAATCCAAAACAAACCGGATCGGGTATCTTCTGTCCAAGCCCAAAACATGAGCAATCAAACTCATTAGGGAAGTACATTTCGGTCTTTCAAAAAAATTCAGAAATACATGCCATTAACGCTTGTGCTCTGGAAAATCTTAACAAAAGTTACGCTGGCAAAAATTCCTCATAAAATCTGATAGCCAAGCAACCATGAAAACATTAGCATGTAAAAAAATCACATCAAGTGAATGCATCGAAAATCTCCAAAACGTTGAGAAACACAACAACCTGATGATATCTTAAGTGCCAGGGCACAGAGGAATTTTGTGTAGCGAGAGAGCAGACAGACTGGCCAGAGGAGGATCTGCAAGTCCATACATTGGATAACAAAAACAAATATAGAATCCTCCATCGCAGAATTGATCTAAAAAAAAGAAAAAGCAGACGTGGATAAACTCTAACGGCGCTAGAGACAGTAAACTTATGGAGAAACAACCCTCTCCAAGACTGGCAAAATCACTCCTGCAATTTTAAAAGGCTAGACTCAGAGGACTGATAGGACTACTAACCGGTCACTGGCACCTGAGAAAACATCTGCACAACATGGGCATATACAACGATGATCCCATCTGCAGATTATGCAATGAGGAGGAGGAAACAGCCGCTCAATGGAGGTTTAACCAAACATACAGAAAAAAACCAAGGAAATAAAATTGTAGCAGCGACAGTCAACGACCTGATACTTCTAAGAAGAATATTGAATTTATTGCACTGAACTAAGGAACTAGGAAGGTACAATAAGACAGAAGGCTGAAGTTCTTAGGCAGCGCAAACCCCGCTTCCTAGTATCCTCTTTACCAAACTGTACCATACTTTATTTATTTAGAAATCGTGAGATGCGGTCTGGTGTGATGTAGGTTTCAGAAAAACATTTTCTTTATCGTGCCAACGTTTCGATCTTTATTGAGATCATCTTCAGAGCCTGGGATTTACAAACATTGTGTACATATTACAATTACATTTTGGATGTGGAAAAGTGAATTTATACAAATAAATTGTATAAATTTACTTTTCCACATCCAAAATGTAATTGTAATATGTAAAGAGTGTTTGTAAATCCCAGGCCCTGAAGATGATCTCAATAAAGATCGAAACGTTGGCACGATAAAGAAAATGTTTTTCTGAAACCTACATCACACCAGACCGCATCTCACGATTTCTAAATAAATATCGATTAACGGTCACTAATCACCACACACTATACCATACCTTTAACCAACTGATCTGTTATCAAAATCAACAGAAAATTTTAACTTCTAGTTAATTCTATTTAATTTTTAATTAATAAACTATTCCTAACTAATAGAGATGCATTATTGTATACAATAACAGCATAGCATTTTTTTTTTTTTATTAGGAATGGAATAGCTCAACGCAACAGTTTTGGAGTTCCTCGGTTTTTACGAAACACAACTAATAATTTGGAAAGCTTCTTTTACGGATTACAAAAATCAGGTAGTACTATATGACTGATTAAAAAAAGGATTCACTAATGGCATACTTTCGAATCAGCCTTAAAAAAATCAAGAAGGGCATCAAATGGTTTAGTGATACCGTCCACCATCTTCTTTTCTTACGCTTTTTTTCAATTAGTTGGTAGCCACTGCACAAAACAGTAACCGCAGCTACTGCAATAACAGTTCTATTTGATGTATGATCAGTATTATAGTCAAGGGATAGAAACAACTACCTCTTGACCAAATACTGATCATGCATTAAATTAAACTTCAAGTGGTCGATACCTTCTCGTCAATAACAGTTTCACTGCTGTCCATCACGATTGGTAGTAAATTGAGGATACGCAAGGCACTTGGTAAATACGTATTCCCTGTTTCCGCAACAACTAGGTGGTTATACAAACCCGGGATGTGTACGCTATTTGGCGATTGCGAACATGAGCATCTCGAGACTTGGCAAACATTCGGTGGCAATCTGCATTCGGCGAATAACGCATGTCTGGATCCACCTTAATATACCTATTCCTTGTCTGATCTTGCTAATCCTGTTTTAGTTGCAAATGCCGAACCGCGTTTACAGATCCAAATTGTTTATAACTATTAGACAGTGTATAAGCAGCGAGTTTCTGCAGCAATTACAGTCAAATCAAACCTCCCCGCGACACTCAGCAATACTTCAGAAACAATACGGTATCTAACGCTTTTGTGTTTTGTTGGAATTTACGGCCTGAGGCGGAAGATTATAAACATTTCATTATAAGAGCTCGTATATTTTAATGGCACTACTAATAATAACAAGAGGGCTAGGTAAAGGAGGAAGCGGTGTTTAATTAATTCTCTCGTTGACAGAAGCATGATTGATGCTTGTTCCTTTCTTCATCTCAACTAAGAGTGAGCTCGATTGGACGAGGGCGGCGCCGGGGGCGGGGGCGGCTGGAGCAGTCACAAGAAAGCTCGTGATTAATCTGTCATTTGCACGAGAAAACCGCCACGGCCCAACTCCGCTGTCGATATTTAAACAAAATCCGTTTTAATTCGGGCTTGGAAGGAGTTTTAGTAGTTGCCGCCGACCGAGGACAAAAATCCATGGAACATCATGGACATACTTCTGGCCAGTACATACAGACTATTAGTCCTTTTGTAAAATATTATTAACTGAATTGTAAATGTTGAACAGTTGTGCAATACATTCATTACACAATTCGCATTGGATGGTTTTTCAGTGGGATATCTAATGGTAGTTAATATTCTCATTAATTTAAAATTGGGTTACACAACGCAATATATTTATTATTATTTAAAGATTGTGAGATGCTTTCTGGTGTGATGTAGGTTTAGAAAAACATTTTCTTTATCGTGCCAACGTTTTGATCTTTTTTCAATTAATAAATCTTTTTATGTAAGGTTTTGGTTGAATGAAAAAGTTAGTGTCACGAGCATGATTCGAACCCACGACCTTATTCTCGTGACTTTGATCCTCTCGGACACCAACTCCCCATCTCAACCTACAACCTTTTGAATTTTCCCTCCTTTTTGCCAATTTTCAAATGTCGTGTAATCAGGATTCTATTCTCGGCGACATATGAAGTGGCCACGGAGAGCTGTTAGTGAAGACAACTTCGTTTTACTTATTAAATCCATTATATTTAGTGGTCTTCAATTAATTAATCCATTATATTAATTAATCTCTTTCTGTGAGGTCTTGCCTGAAATGAAAAATTTGACCAAGATCTTACATAAAAAGATTAATTAAGTGAAAGAAGTAATTTGCTCAATCCGACCACTACATATAATGGGTTTCGATCTTCATTGACATCATCTTCAGGACCTGGAATGCATAAAAGTTTTTTTAATTATACAAAACATACAAAGATATGAATATGAATTTATACAATGTTGAACATAATATAGAAATCCAATTGACCAAGTTACTTCTTTCCATTAATTATTTTTTATTTCAACCAAGACCTTACATCGAAAGAATAATTAATTGAAATAATATAGAAATTTTAGGTTTAATCAAAGTATTTGTACACACTCAAAGAGTTTTTTCTGTGTAGATGTGTCACTTTTGTGTGTCGTGTTGAGAGTGTTAGTAAGATTTTAATGTTTTTTGTTTATGTATGTTTGATTTTGAAAGAGTGGGGGAAGGAAGTAGGTTTATAAATTCATTTTCTATGAGGTGTCGATTGTTTTGAGGTGACCGAGGGACCGATTAAGGTAGTGGTTTGATTAAACCTAAACTAATTGTGCATATCATTGTATAAATTCATACCTTACGTATTTCTAACTTAAACACTTTTTAAATCCCAGGCCCAGGAGATGATTTCAATAAAAACCGTAACGTTGGCACGATAAAGACAATGTTTTCCTAAACCTACATCACAACACACCTCATCCCACGAACTCTAGATAATCATTAATTAACGGTCGCTAAATATTACTCGTAATATATTCAGTTTAAGTCGGAATTGATTTGGCATATTTCATATATATGTGGGAAATTCCGTATTGGCATGGCTCTAGGATTGCTAGCCCAGAAGGGTACCTACGCCATAATGTCTTTGAGAGGCTAGATCCCTCTCCCGCCCCTTCACACACCCGGAACCTGAAGGAGCCGAAGGAGTCAGTTGAATACGAGGGTCGAGCCGAGAAACATCGCACATTGTTGTCTGTTTTGTTCAAATATAGCAATGTCAAGAACCAGTAATTTTTTGTAAGATGTCGAACGCCCTCATACCCCTTCTGGTCATCTATATGCCCTAACATCCGTCCGGGGGAGATGGTCTATATTGGCCTAGCTCTAGGCTGGTTAGCCAAGAAGAGTAGCTATGACGTCACGTCTTCGAGAGGCTTGATGATCCCTAACCCATCCCAGAATCTGAAGGATCCGAAGAAAATTGAATCGAAGGGAGGATCCAGCTGAGAACCAGAAAACAGTGATTTGTTGGAAGATGGCGAATACCCTACTACCTCTTCCGGTCATCCTTATTCCCTAATATATATATTCATATTGCAAATGTATAAATCATATTGTGACGAGCTGGCAGATTTTCCCTTCAGTGGTTCTGAAAAGGTGGGGAACTGCCGTCGATCTCCGAGAATTCATTTGAGTAACTCCGGTGGTAGCAATTTGTTGGATGCACCAGGTACACGCAAAGTAATGCCGGGTAACAATCCACGGTTACGGTAAAATGAATAGAGTTACGATCCGGGAGAATGGTTCTAGCAATGCGAGAGGTGTTCGGAAAGTAGTACATCGTAGTTGAAACCATATGGTGGGTGCTCATAATCGAGCCAACGAGATTTCGCTGTATTCCTGACGAAGATCACTCGCATTTCAAACAGATAATTCCGAGTTGGGGCGACAGACTGCTTCGAGTTGCGGCTTGCCTTCACAATGATGCTGTAGACTATTTAGCAAATTCCGCGTTAGCACAAACCTTCTCTGTGCGAATTGCCGTGGAAGCAAAGACCAATTCTGAAACACGGTCAGGAAGCCTAGCTCGATACCTTCAGTGCTACCTTGAAGCGGAAGCCAGTAATTAGTTTAAAGCTTGGAAAATGTTAAAGGAACTCGTACCGATCTTTTCGGCGTCATCATCTTACCTGACCTTTTAGCGAAGGAAAAAGAAAAGAGCGTCAACGAATTATTGTGGGACGTACTATCCCGACGAGTGCATCCGGATATGCCAGAAATGGAAAAGCGAACGTTGGCCATAGCTGGCTCAACATCCGGAAACACGATCGAGGAGTTGAAGAAAATGACACAAGCAGGCTGGAGCTCCTCAAGATGCGTTCGGCTGAAGAACGAGCCTATCCAAACCGACCGGGGGTGAATAAGTGATCCGCGCAAGTACATGCGGACGAAGTCGCAGACCTCAAGAGGACAGTTGAGAATGTCCTAAGAACGGACTTACGACGTCCCCGACGGCTACACAAATTTGCCAGATCCTCACTATATAGCTAATGTGAATTATGTTCCAAGTGTTAAGGTTCGTTCAAGGGTTAATTTTCAATGTACATTGTTCTCTATTTAACTCGAGTAAAGAATATTTTAAAGGTCGTAAAACTTTAGCGTTTGTCTTTTGTATCTAAAGTATATACAGTTGGATTTGTTTATTTCATGTCTAGAACTCAGGAATTCAACTAGCCCTAAAAGTTCTAATGATGAATGGACGTCGTGGATAAATTATTTACATTTCGTGACCGGTTTAAAGCCCGGTACGTCGGTTGAATCAATTATCGATGGCTTTAATTATAAAGCACGGAAAAGGAGGGAACAATTTACACATTTGTTTTAATTTTTAACGAAATTCATTAGCCGGCAAATTATAGTAATCATAATGATGTTGAGAATGGAAATAGTAAGAGCCGTTAGCAACATGTCTACCACCTTTCGTGACTGGCTTATGTGAATTTTTCAGTGAAAAGAACAATCTTTGGACGAACGTTGACCGACCATCTTCCACATCACGCGAAATAAAGATTCAAAGAAAAAACTATTTTCATTATTGTTGGCAAAACCTGCTGCCATCATACAAAAACAAACTATTCGTAGTATTAAATAAGGAAACAATTCATGTTCGTTAACCATTTAGCAAATAATTAAATGTTAAAGAAGTAAAATAAATGACGACGTTTTTCTTTAGTAATCCTTGTAGTCGTTCCTGTAAAATGACATGTCTAAATTAACCTTTATTTGTCTTATCCGGAATTCGTAAGTAGGCTTCTCACTGCAATCACCAGTCGGTGTTGGCAATCCGGGGTCAAATTTTTGTCTTGTCTGTCCTGCTCACTAAAATTAGTCTTTTGCTAGTTAGGGGATGCCATCGCATTTGTTGTATTTTACCTAATTACAATCACTCTCTTACTCGTTCTTAAACTTCTTATTATATACAATCATTTCAATCAAGGGGCACCATCTTTGCAGTCTGTCCAAGACAGTAGATCGAAAAAGGTATGGCCCTAAATCGCCATGGACTTGGATATTCAGCGATATCGTCGCGGACAATAACCCCGATACCTTTTCTATATATTGAATTTGGGGTAATAATTAACGGACGAAAAATAAGGACACTAATATATGCAGATGCCAATAGTGTTGTTGGCCTCTACACCTGCATCGTTGCAACTCATGATAAGGGATTTAGAAGACTATTGCGACAAGTGGAACCTTAAATTGTATCTGCAAAAATCCCAAATTATGGTCTGTCGGCAGGGAGACGGAAGACTTAAGATAAACGAAAGATGGTTCTTCAAAAGTGAAAGAGTGGACTGCGAAAACTGCTACAAATACCTTGGTATCAATTTCACTAAGTCCTTAAAGATGAAGCATCACTGCAAAGAGAAGGCCAGCAGCGCTAAGTACGCCGTTAATAGTCTGTGGCGCAAAATAATGACCAACAAGAAGATCCCACTAGAGAAAAAGATGGTGATATTCAACAGCACCCTGAGGTCTGTAGTAAATTATGGTGCGCAGGTCTGGGGTTACTTATACTTGAAGGAAATAGAAAATGTACAGAAATACTTCATCAAGAAACTGCTCTGCCTGCCGATTAGCACCCCAGACTACATCCTATATATTGAGTACTCGGGCACACCACTCTACAGTCACACTTTGAGCCTGCATTTGAAATATATAAGGAAAGTACTGAATCACACACCTGACAGACTGACGCAGTTTTTGGCCGACGTAGTAATAAATAAAGGCATATTATGGCACAAGCAGGTGTCAGAGTTAGGTAGGCTGTACGGTGTAGGAGTAAATAGGGAAGAAATGAAGTCCTCTAATACCACGGATCTGATTAAAAAAAAAAATGGAGGAGAGCAAAAGGAAAGACCTGGTAACTCGTGCGAGAAACAGATTACATCACAACTTGTACGCAAGATTGGATTTTCACTTAAGGCGAAACTGCATGGAGTGCTCTGACAGCCTATGAGGGGTCTCTGGTCTTGAGGGCGAGGAGTGAATTACTTCAGCTGAACTGCCAACCGTGGAGATAGGACCGCGCCAACATTTGATCCTTATGTAACCTCAACGTCCCGGAGGACATTCTCCACTTCATAGGAGTGTGCCCCGTTCTGAGAGAGTTCCGCCATAGGTACTTTGGGAAACTGAAGCTGAATGTAGAAGAAGTCATTGCAATCCTTAACGGGAGGGATAACTGGAGGAAGCTTGTGATGTACCTCACTCGCACCCTGCGGTACCGAAAATACCTGGTTGGCCAATTCAATTTTTAAAATCAAAGATCATTCTAAAGATACAAAAATAGGGATTCATTCAAGATTCAAAAATTCATAAAGCAACTCGACAGATGGCTAAGGCCATTGTCAATTTAGCTTTTTCTTTGGAAATGTAAAGTTAATGTAAATATTTTGTGTAAATAAAGCCTTTATTCATTCATTCATTCATTCATAGATTGAATTTATTTAGCATCAAAAGTAGACCAAACATTGCAGCGTACTTAATGTTTCTTAAAACTTCTGACGAGTACTAAATGAAAATTTTTTAAAGCAAAAAAAATTTCTAAACTTCTCATCATTTCATCTCCGTCATTCTAACAATAAATCCAAGGTTTCGAGGGTCCTTACCACTAATGTGTTCTATGTGATTGCTGAAGTCCCCACGCTTATTAAACATCACCAAGGAATTGGTATCAACTTCGCTTAATGCTTACCCATCAATTTAGTATGTGAAGGAGTCATAATCATAACGAACTATTAACTTGGTTATTTTAATAATTTTACACTTGTTGTGGTTTAATAGAAGCCTATTCAACCAAGGACTAGAACTCATATAAGCCTTGGGCAATATGCCACAGTTTTTCAAGCAGAAATTGTTGCGATTGTACTCTATGTCAGGAAGATAAAAAGGCTGGGGATTGTCAAAAGAAGAACTGAACTACTCCGACAGTCAGGGGGCACTGAAGACAACTGTCGCATCGACGGTAAAGTCCAGCGTTTGGGACTGCATTAGAGCCCTGTCAGACATTGGGGAATAAACACATACATACAATAAATTGGCAAAGAAAAGTTCAATGAGGACACCTATTGGCCCTGAACCCCCCCCCCCGGCTTACCAAACTGCGAAAACATGGATCTATTAGACAATGGATTAAAATAAGTCCACGGCTCAATGGGAATGTAGCCCGGGACAGAGGCTTGCGAAAAAGTTTATCAAAGGACCACGCGGAAACTAACGGCAGAGCTATAATATCAAGGATGTGCTAGGACTAGAAACTAGTTGGACTGCTAACTGGACACTGCAGAGTCCGGAGGAATACGTATATATTCGCGGTGGCAGAAACAAGCCTGCGTATTGCCAAGAAGAAGAAGAAACAGCGAAGCATGTCATCTGTTGGTGCGATGGATTATGTAGGCTGAGATTCCTAATCCTGGGAGAGGAAAAGCCAGCTTCCAAAAAACCGCTCTTATATAATCTATTTATCCTATCCCACCATTCATGGAATAAATTTAATTAGTGTTGCAAGTTGTAACAATATGCTCCGATGAAATCGAACTGAAAATTTGTAAATCATCAAGCAACAACGAAAAATGTTAAGCTTGAATATTTGACGTACCCAATTGAAATAAATTAAAAACAATATAGGCCTAGAATGAACCCTGTGGAATTCCACACAAAATATCTACACTGTCAGAGACTTCATTATTACACTTTTCAGAGATAGACCTATCACTTAAAAAAGAAGAGATGAAGAATAAGAAAAGGTTCACCTACGCCAAATAGTTTAAGCTTCAAAACAAGAAAGAACACCAATATCGATGAGATCGGAGGCCTTAGATCATTGTAGACTGCACAATTTAAGTATACCAATACTTTTTTTATCGGTTTGATGTTCATGCTTTCATTTCGCCCAACCGCCCCCAAACTGTTTATTATAAACTTGTCTTATAAAGTTTCTTACAGAGTTTTTAATGTTTATCTTAAAATAAATGTGTACTCACTCCAAATGTTAGGGGTGGTCGAAGGGCGACCTTAAAAAAGAATTTGATGGTCGATTAAGGGTGAGACTGGGGTGTCTGTTATCACCACAGTTTTCCTTCTTTTTTTCTTTTTTTTAACGATTTACATGAATTTTGTATGAATTTGTATAGAGTTGTATGAATGGAATGTTTGCTCGTTCGAAAGATTCGATGACTTCTTTACACTGACCATATTGTTTCGTAGGACTACACAAAAACCTTAGAAGAGATGATGAATAAGCTAGAAGTATATGTCAAATTGTGGGACTTATCAAGCTTGAAATGTAAAATAATGGTTTTCCGAAATGGTGGTAAATTAGGCCAAAAAGGGTGTTGGACCATGAATGAAGAAAGAATTGACATTGTAACGTCCTACTAAGGTATCACCTTAACTACACAGTTGTCGTTAAAAAAAAAAAAATCGAGAAAACTGAGTTTTGCTATTCAAACAACTTTCAATCTACACATTACAAATGCCAACACCATTGTCTGCAAAGTTTCATGTGTTTTATCATGTGCTATGCAGCGCGAATCCGGTTTTTTTTATATTGGATTAATGAATATTGCCTAATTTAAAATTTGGCAAATTTAGGTCGCAGACGACCTCTGTTACTACTAACGAGAAGTACGAGGTAGAAAGTTGAATAAATTTTTAATTTAAAAAAATTATTTCACAGTCCGAAAATGCACTAAATCACAAACGCCTATATCAGGAAACTAACATTGGTTTTGTTTACTTTAAAATTAAATCTTAAGTAAATTCAAAAAGTCTTAAGGATTCTTTGAATAAGTGCGTCCGAGGAGTCCCGCCGTGAGACTGAACTGAATCCGTGCTGCCACTCTTTCGTGTGTGGCAGGTTAGTATTTGCTGTGCCTTTTCAATCACGTCCGGTGGTCGAATCCAGGAAACGGAAAAGTTCCCCTGAGCACGTCAGTTCTATAATGCTTATTGTTCTCCATTTGGGGGATTTTTTTTTACCCATCCACCACCTCGCCGTACCTAAGGAGACCTTATACCGTCGGACCACGGCCACTAAACTAATACATATGGGATGGAAGTTTAGGAGATCTTATTGTGCTTAACGGCTTCCTTCGACCTTGCCCTGAAAGGGAAGTCCCAAGGAAGGAGGAAAATATTTTTCTTATTATTAATTTACCTAATCTAATAGGTCTCCCCCTTACTGGTTAATCCTTTTGAATACACTTTATAATAAAGATATATATACAATATTTTAATAAATAACTAATAATTATGGGTACAAGGAGTAACAAGTCCGGAATTAAAAGTTCAGGGAAACGCTAAGATCTAACAAGAAACTTAGTTATCATAGGAAGAAAAAAAAGAAAAAACTAGTCGCCTACTTTATCGACTATAGCTCGGCTAATAGGATTGAGGACTAACTATTTCGTTGAGGTTCGGTGGCCAAGTGTGGTGGTAGAAGAGCTTTAGAACCTTCCCTCGCACTCTCAAGGAGGGGGCAGTTGAATAGTCTGTGTTAAACACTGTCATCCATTCCACAGTCGAGACACAGTGGACTGTTGGCTCTACGGAATCGGTGCAGGTAAGCGTTGAAATTTCCTTGACCTGTCATTATTTGTGTGATTCAGAAATCTGGTTGAAACCACTTTGCTCTTGCTCGGTTCTCAATACTGGGTAGAAACTCGTGGTTTAACCTTCCCTTGGTGCTTCTGTCCCATCTTTCCTGCCACAAGTTTTCTATCCAAACTGTAAGGATCTCTCGGATCTGCTTTCTAGGTGCAATTCGTAGCCCTGTCTGACGCATTTTGGAGGATCGAAAAACGTGGGTGAGCCCCAGGTGGGGCGGTGTTCTTCCATCAAAGAAATTCTTTTCGAAGGGGAACGGGGCCGAATTCAGGGTCGCTGAGATCCGATCTCGCCCTAGACCCTCGTTGACATGTGCCTATCAATTTTCATTGCGACCACCGGTCGACTTAGTTTCAGAAAAAAAGTCCAGAGGCGACGGTGGGAAGCGAACCCACGACCACGGGATCTACTAGCCGAGAGTAGAGACTTAACCACACGACTACCGCGATCTACTGGCGTCAAAAGTTCATGTCATCAATTTTTGCCAAATATTTCTGCGTTAACGTAAATCGCGATTAACCATGAACTCAATCGATTCGTACCTGTTGTTCGCTTTGCACTGAATTGTTTGTTTTTTATATTAACATATTTCATTAATGAAAAGAATCCTGATTACACGTTATTTGAAAAATGACAAAAAGGAGGGGAAATTCGAAAGGTTGTAGGTTGATATGGGATGTTGGTGTCCGAGTGGATCGAAGTCTCGATATTTCAAGTGGTTAGAGCAGCGGCATATTGAGCCGATGGTCGTGGGTTCGAATCCCGCTTGTGATACTAACTTTTTCATTTCGACCAAAACCCAACATAAAAAGATTGATTAATTGAAAGATATAATTTGGTCAATCAGACCAGAAATAAAATGGATTTAATATTTCATTAATATATAATATCAATAAATAAATTCATAATATAAAGTGGAAGGTTATTGGCCGACAAACAGCTGAGGTCATCGCCAGTCTTCTGCGTGTATTCCTTATTTTTATGGCTTTTCACTCTATTTCATTAATGTTATTTAGTTTTCTCCCTAGGGTACATATTATATGTTGTGTATTACTAATCTCACATTAAGTTTATGTAAGTAATATCGTCAGAGAATATCAAATTGCAAACTATCATTTAAGTCTTAAAAATTATTGTATGGTTGTGTTTCCAAGAGCAAAGTTCCCGGAGGCGGTCTGTATTTTCACGACGTAACAATTCCCATGGCCGGGATTGTTTAAATTGTTATGAAGTTTCCACCCGGACTGTCATGCTAATGGCAGATTGAATGGGAGGCGTCGTGTCAGTTAATTGCACATCAGACACAAGTTGCCGTGCGGCTTGGGGAAGGAAGTAAGTCGGTAATAAGAGGGGCAGCATCAGTTTCCGGTTATTAGAAAGGGAATTATGAGATGAGCCCCCGGGAGTCCTGAATAGCTAATCAGCGTATAAGCACAGCCGACATAATATCGCTCAGAGTCAGATTGCCCCGTCATCAACGACGAATTGACCGATTTAACAAACGAATTAATTCGGGGTGTTGTCCGCCTCCTCTCAAGGATCCAAACGGATTAATGAGAAGTATACAAAACATTCGAGACTGTATGTCTTAATTAATCAATTATTTCTCCAATTAAACCGATTCAGGGTCATATCAAAGGGTTCGAGTACAATTGTGGCTTTTTCCACCACACTATGTACAGCATTACTTCAATGTTCTTAATTATGTTAAGGAATCAAATTGGTTCGGAAAATAATATATTCATGTTTACCTTCAGTATAGTGGATCACTTGCACAAACTCAAAAAATGTGAACAAACACAATAAAATGATTATAAGTGTTTTGTCATTTTGTAATGAAGCATTCACTATTGTGAGATTTCCTCTTATTACTCAATTAATTCATTCAAAATGAAAAATTTGTGTAACAGGAGGGATTCGAACCCACTACTTTCGGCTAAATACGCCGCCGCTCTACCATTTGAGCTACCGTGAATTCGATGGCATGGACGATCGAAGTCACGGTTGCTCAAGTGGTAGAGCGCCGGCGTATTTAGCCGAAAGTAGTGGGTTCGAATCCCGCCTGTGACACAAATTTTTCATTTCGAAAAAATGTATATAATTAACTGAGTAATTATATAATTAAGAATAAGCTGATAAAAACAATTAAAACTTAGTATTTTTTTATTTTTAGTACTTATGTTCTGCAGGGTGATATATCGGCAATTTGGATGGATCTTGGACCTCCGAGCCTTGCGGTTTTGGCCAACCAGACTCGTTTCTAATAATAAGCCTTCTAATTATTCATGTAAAGACGTAAATTTGTAGGCAATTTGTAGGTTGTAGGTACCTAATTTAAAAACTGATATTAATGGTTTGAGTATAGTATTCAATGGGATTTTAGAACAGGACAATCCCCAACCGGGAATTTTAACACTACATTTTGTAGTTATTTATAAAAGGATCATTTATTTAACTATTTACTACGCATAAGGTTTAGATAAACAGACTGTGATAATAGTTTTTCAGAAATCTAAAGAATTTAAGAAAGAACAGAAATGTATTTTTATTTATTTATATACATATATCTAAAAATGAGTATGTGAAGAAGAGATTGTAAAAAATGAGTGACATGCTGTATAACCATTTGTTTACATGCCTGTGAATAGCCAAAATGATACAAAAAATTGTATTAATTTATTAGTTGTTAACTGTCTCTGTATTGCCCTGAGGAAGACAATAAAAATTGTCAGAAGCTTGGTGTTGATACAACACTAATATTTTTCCTTTTGACCACAACCCAAATTCAACAGAAACATCGGTATCGAACGTTGATCGATCGCATAGGACCCATTAAATGTGTGGTTGTTTATTACAAGTACTATGCCATTTGCTGTATGTTTAAAAAAATTAAGGATTAGTTAGAGATAGTGAGATGTGCTCTGGTGTAATATGGGTTCAGAAAAACATTTTCTTTATCGTGCCAACGTTTCGATCTTTATTGAGATCATCTTCAGGGCCTGGGATTTATAAACATTGTTTAAACTAAACAAACGCATATATGATATGAATATGGGCTTATACAATGATGTACACAATATAGAAATTTTAGGTTTAATCACAGTATTTGTACTCACTCAAAGTGACAGTTTTTTCAGCAGACGTGACACAGTTGTCTATCGTGTTAGTATGATTTTAATGTTCTTTTGTTTATAAATGTTTGATTTAGAAGGAATGGGGAAGGAAGAAGGGAAAGAAATTCATTTTTCGTTGAGGAGTCGGCTTCTTTGAAATGAAAAGGATTGACAATGGAAAAAAAGGGGTAATGGCTGTCGTTCGAGCCTAAGTTAGCCTTTCTGGATTATTACAGACGGGATTATTAGGCAAAGGAGAGATAAATTGTTATGGAGTTAGTCTATGTGGAATTGTTTGATTCGTGGAGTATAATTGTTGTTTTATATGTTTTGTGTGTTATATGTGTGTTATTGATATTGAATTCGATTTATGATATTAGCATAACTGCGGCAGAGTTTAGATCTGTTTGTTCTGTAATCGATGCTGGATTTATCTCTGTTGATGTAAACCATTTCTAAAAAGTTACGTTTATATTTCTTTTGTTCTGTGTTTAATATTTTTAGATTGTTGAAATCGAAATTGTGTCGGTGTTCAAAATGGTGTAACTTACAAACTCACTCACTCATTCTCTCTCTCACTCTCTCGTTTTCTTTCTTTCTATCTCACCAACACTTCCTCTATCTCTCTCTCTCTCTCTCTCTCTCTCTCTCTCTCTCTCTCCCCCACCCTCTCTCTCTCTCTCACTCCCTCTCTCTCACTCACTCACTCACTCACTCACTTTCTCTCCCACTCTTCTATTCAGTTTTACACATACAAATGATGAAAAAACGTTGTAGTTTAAATTTTACCCATGAGAGTACAAATAATCGAAAAATCCTCTCCATACCTCTTTCCCCCTCCCAAACTCCCTCTCTCACTCACTCTCTCTCTCTCAAAAAAAAAAAAAAAAATCTATTCTCAAGAAGGAAATCTTTTTTATTCGTTAATCAGATAAATAGATAAATAGATGTTAAATAGATAAATAATGTTTATTTTTTATTTTTAGTTTTAAGGTTACAAAACGAACAATTTACAAACTGTTTATTTTTGTTAGCTTTTACTGAAAATTGATCATAAATATAATTGTTTGTATCGTGTCAATTTTTTTCTATATACTTATTTTACAAATTCAAGAATATTAACAACCAACTTACAATGTGAAGTGTTATGCTTGGTTGTACGCTGTCAAATACCTTAGTTCGTGTAATCACTACCATAAATTTCTAGAAATCTAACTTTTTAACTATCATTTCTTCCAAATTAAGGAATTAAAATTTGTACTTTTCACTAATTTCGTGGTCCGCTTGACCAATTAATATATTACAATTAATAATTACAATTACAATTAATTAATTAATTACAAAACTCAAAAGGTGGGGTGGAGATAGGAATTTGGTGTCCGAGTGAATCGAGGTCACGATAGCTCACGTGGTGGAGCAGCGGCGTATCTAGCCAAAGGTCGTGTGTTCGAATCCAGCTCGTGCCATTGACTTTTTTATCTCAACTAAAAACCTTAATTAATTGTAATTTATACTTAAGATTTTATTTTTTTCTAATTTAGTCATTACTTCTCATATTCTATTTTTCCAGCACGTTTGAATCAACTTGTCACTTTGCGAATTACAATTTTTTCTGTTTGAAAACATGGTTCTACAAAATGTGTTTATTTGGCTCATAGAACGTATGTTGAACCCCCCCCCCTAACACCGTTCATTATAAGAAAGAACTATGCACAATTAAAACTTAAAAACATTTTGTCGGTAGAACCATCGTTTTCATCCAAATTGGATTGAACTTATTTCACATTAATTTGCCCTATAAACTGTTTTTTGAGTAGTACAGGACGTGAAGAATTGGTTTATGCTTTAAAATATAAAACTGCAGCAAAATAATACGATTGAACACCTATTGTCTTATCATTTTAATCGGTTATGAATTTATTAAAGTTTTATGATATTAGGGTGTTTTAAATGAGGAAGGAAACTGAAGAAATAACGTTTATTGATTCTCAAGTATAAATTTTTAAGTCAAATCTTACAACTTCAAATTTACCCCTACGTTTCTTGATTGGAAACTAGAAGATAAGAAAGAAGATATGGGAAAACAAAGAAATCGCTGAAATTCTATGATGTAAGTTTTAGAAAAATCCCGACCTTAGAATGTGTCATGATAAAACTGAAAATCTTTCAAAGCCAGAAGCTCCTCGGTCAACAAATAGGATTTTTATGTAGAAATGATTTATGGGAAAAATGTTAAATCCGCAGAGCTGGGGTGACAAAATCACTTAGCCTCCTCCCCCCATTCTCTGGAGAGATATATCCACACCGTCAAAGGCCAAATGTGAAAAATGACTATTTACTGTTCTACACGGGGAGAGAGAAAAAAACCCACCCGTGGGGGTGTTTCTGTTTCGCTCCTGGCCACCCCCGTTTCACAATAGCCGGCCGCGCCGGGGGAACGATCATCTGTTTTTTTCTCTTTCTAATCAACCCCAAAATCTGATAGTGGGTTTCCGCTCGAATTGGCTTCCGGGCCTTATCTTCCAACGCGTGTCTTTTTCCGCGGTAATGATAGGCCTCTTCGCCTACCCGGAGGCATCGGATTGGACGCCTTTCGCCCAAAACTGGGACCCCAGTTCGACGTTTTAAACCCATTTCGGCTGAGCTGGGGGATCTCTATTTCCGGACTGATCAGAAAGCTCTTCCTTATCAAGCAATAACCGATTGATAAATTGTCTTCAACTACCTCTTTTTATATCTAAACTTATCTTAAATTTTAAATAAACAAGTTTTATCAAAATTATACAATTATCAATGCTTCTTGCCTTACAAAAATTAAAGCTAGGTACATTCTGCAGTAACTCCTTCAAACTCTCTTCGGACGTAACAAAGTACATATTTTTTCAGTGAGACATGTCGAATTTATGTAGAAATTCTCCTAGTTTCAAGACTAAGTACTCCAGAATTATTTATCTCAATTATTTATCTCAATTATTTATTCATAACTTTTCCTATAATTAAAAAATTGTAATTTAAGAAAAATATATAACTTCCCACTGGAGAAAGACAGGCCGAGAGAGAGAAAGAGAGAGAGAGAGAGAGAGAGAGAGAGAGAGAGAGAGAGAGAGAGAGNCTGCGGAAATTATAACACAAATAAATATTATACTAGTAAATACTTAATATTATTAAATTACTATACAAATGATAACAATTAAAATAAATTAGTTTAATTATTTGGATGTTTGATATTATTTATGTAGATACTTAAAATGGAAGGTAGATCAAAATCTGTTATATTATTAATGCATTTATCACCATGTTCAAATTTACATTTTTTAATTTCAAATTTCTCAAACCAATCTAGTTCTTTCCCATTGTTGAAACTATATAAAACTCTTGTATTTAGATTTGAATTGAAATTATGTTTTGTTTCTTTTAGATGGTCCTTGAATTCCGAAAATTTGCTCTGTAATAATTAAACTAATTTATTAATTATATTTAAATGGGATTCGAACCCACTTTGAAAAATGGCAAAAAGAGGGAAAATTCAAACGGTTGTAGGTTGAGATGGAAGGTTGAGTGCGAGTGGACCCAAGTCCCGATAACTCAAGTGGTTAGAGCAGCGGCGTATTTAGCCGAAGGTCGTGAGTTCGAATCTCGCTCGTGACACTAATTTTTCATCTCAACGAAAAACCTTAATGAAAACAATAATTAATTGGAATAATTAATATGGTCAATTATGGCCACTAAACAAATATGGATTAATTATATATTTACTTTTATTTATGTTCATTTTAAGTAGCAGACTCAGTTTTCGCATTATTCGAATTGAAGTTTATTAAATTTATCTGTTTAACACTTAAATTATCGTTTGATAATATTTTCCGTTTTTATTTCATTCTACCTTTTAAATTTGTTTGATAGAGAAATTCTTTTTTTACTGTTTCTTCATAATGTTTTTGTTAGGTTGACCTATATTTTACTCGTGAAACATTTTACTGAAGGCATTGCGTAGTGTAGTCCTCGTGGGAAATTTAAAAAATTTATTCAACCTCTACCTCTGTGAAATGTGTTTTTGAAACAATAAAACTTATCCAATATTCTAGGATTTAATCCTTTCAAATCCAACAAATTTTCGTTTTCATGTACCATAGTTTGACCCTAGAACAGAAGAAGTTTTCAAAAGTCCTATTATTTGAATTCCGTCAAGAGAGGCTGGGTTCGAAAACAAAAGTCGAAAGAAACAATTTTAACATTCATATTTATACAGGGTGAATTGCTACTCGTGCTACAAACTTCTCCAGTAGATTCTTCACCCTAAAATGAACAAAAAAGTTCATATTGTCCATGGTCCGATTCTCAACCATTTCAGAGTAATTTCGCTTTTTATCGATTTTGAAAGATATCACGTCCTGGCGTCGGAAAATCGTGATATCTTTTAATCTAAACATTTCTCTTAAAATCTATAAGCACCGTTGAAATCCCCGTTAATTTTTAGAGAGAATCAAAATCATAATTCCATTGAAATTTTTTAATTTAATTTAATGCCCATTTAGTATGTAATGCTTAAGAAGTTTACAAACAGCTAGAAGGTCAAGGAAGAAAGACCCAAACGTTTTGCCACCTTCATCTTCTTATTGAAAAATTAACGGGGATTTCAACGGTGCTTATAGATTTTAAGAGAAATGTTTAGATTAAAAGATATCACGATTTTCCGACGCCAGGACGTGATATCTTTCAAAATCGATAAAAAGCGAAATTACTCTGAAATGGTTGAGAATCGGACCATGGTCAATATGAACTTTTTTGTTCATTTTAGGGTCAAGAATCTACTGGTGAAGTTTGTAGCACGAGTAGCAAGTCACTCTCAAACATTAGCAATCCTTGAACCACCATTTTTTCTCTTTTTGTCATCAACATCTTGGTCTCACAACCACTAAATAAGAAAATGACGAGTGCGTTGGAAGCGTTATTAAATCAGGTAGTTTTCCTCAAATTTGCTGCCTTCTGAGACTAAAATTAGAAACTCTGGATTACTTTATACACTTTCCGATTTACACAATTTTCCACTCTTTTTGTAGTTCTGGCTGAAATAAAACACAAAAAATTAGCCCAAACATTTTGCCACCGTCATCTTCTTATTGAAAAATTAACGGGAATTTCAACGGTGCTATTAGATTTTCAGAGAAATGTTTAGATTAAAAGATATCACGATTTTCCGACGCCAGGACGTGATATCTTTCAAAATCGATAAAAAGCGAAATTACTCTGAAATGGTTGAGAATCGGACCATGGACAATATGAACTTTTTTGTTCATTTTAGGGTGAAGAATCTACTGGAGAAGTTTGTAGCACGAGTAGCAATTCACCCTGTATATTTATAATATATAGGAATCTAGCCCCAATCGTCATAAAAGCTATATTTTGTACTTAACAAGTTTTTTATTCGTAAAAATAGTCAAAACCACTGAGTTAATACATTTTTGTTTGATAAGTACCTATCATCTGTGAAATCACTCCGCAGAAATCACCCAAACACTGAAGATGGCAAAATGCCGAAATGTGTCTGAACTAACAAGGATTCGCAAAAAACAGCGAGGATAGGCAGACCAAGATGGTAGTTAACTATCAAATAATAGATTTATCACCCCGCAAAACACAAGTGGAAATCTCACAATACAATACATATCTTGTCTTTCTCATTTACCCAAATATGTAGCTAAAGAATTCTGATTCACCCGTGATAACTTTGATGTAATTATTGTACATTTACATCACCAGTTTCTTACATTACTTTTCTAAGATTTATAAATTTAATAATGAATGTTAAGTGAGTTTTTTTTTAGTGAATTTTCACTTGTCAAACCCCAGCGCAAAAATTCTTCCTTCTTACAATCCAAGCAGCGATAAAAGGTAAGGTACAAACTCCTTCATACGCGCAACCTATTGAACGGCCTAATAGGAAAAGGATTAGGTTTATCTCGGATGAGTCGTGCCGTGAGGAAATTCGGGATTCCATCTTGTGTTTGGCCTTCCGGAGGGAAGACGTGAGGCGTATGGTAATACAGAGTGCCGCACTTTATCTGTGTATGGCACGCCGCGCTCACTTTTTCCATTCATCACCCCCTGTCACGGCCCTTGCCTTTCAATGCGGCCAATAAGTAAACATTGAACCGGTTTCTCCGGACAACTTCTAAAAATTGCAGAGAGGCTACAATCGAATCGAGCAAAAGACATTTCTCACCAAATCTCATTGACACTCCCGTAGAGGAAAAAAGAAAAAATCAATACGTAATTCTCTGTTACCGGGGGGGGGGGGTTGTCATAATCATAGTAATTAACATGAAACATAAGAGTATTATTCTTCTCTTCAGTTCTGAGAGTTTTTAAGTAATAGTACGTTGTTTGATTGTTTTCTTCAAATTCACCAGTTTTCGTGGTCCGCTTGACCAATTAATATATTACAATTAATTAAGGTTTTTAGTTGAGACAAAAAGTCAGTGTCACGAGCGGGATTCGAACCCACGATCTTCGGCTAGATTCGCCGCTCCTCTACCACTTGAGCTATCGAGACCTTGATCCTCTCGGACACTAACTTCCCATCTCAACCCCACTAGCCGAAGATCGCGGGTTCGAACCCCGCTCGCGACATTGACTTTTTTGTCTCAACTAAAACCCTTAATTAATTGAAAAATAATAATAATAATAAATCTTTATTTGCAGGAATGTACATTACATATAACAATTATTTAAGGTTTTTAGTTGAGATGAAAAAAAGTTAATGGCACGAGAGGGATTCGTACCCACGACCTTCGGCTAGATACGCCGATGCTCTACCACCTGAGCTATCGTGACCTCGATCCACTCGTACACTTCCCATCTCAACCCCACCTTTTTGAATTTTCCCTCCTTTTTTCCATTTTTCACCACTTTTCACCTTTTTTATCTCAACTGAAAACCTTAATTAATTGAATTATAAAACAATTTTGATCCTTTCAGTTTTTATGATAAACAAAATTAGAGGGTTGATCTGTCAATTACTGTCACTGAAAAATCAGACAAATCACGGATCAGAACCACATATTGTTAAGTAGGCCTGTTTCTCAGATTAACAAACAATTAATTTATTAATATTAAATTAAATCATGACCGTGATTGAAACTTGAGAGGGCGATGTTGATTTCATCAGAAGATACCGATGAAAATAAAGTAAGCTAAGTACGTAATAATAAGCTCCAGTACCATCTGGCTAAATGTGATATTCTTTTCATAATTTCTTCGGTGGCTGGAGTAAAGGTCCTTTTAAACATGTGTCCGAACCTGGTATCTGGGTGGTGGCTGTCTTGAGCGGGATACTGAACAGTAGAAGATACACTAGGGTGGGTCCTTCTGGTCCTCAGCTGCAACTCCTTATGTACAATACATCCTTTGTAAACGGCGGGGTGACTGCCATTGGGAGGGCACATGTGCCTGGTGCTCTAAGCAGTTCGATATTCAGCACACTTAACTGATTAAAACACCTGAATCAGAATAAAAATCATCCCTGATATATGAAGCTATGCGTTATATCGTTATCATCAATTTCTGCCTATGATTCAAATTAATTTAGTTAAGAAGTTAATGAAAATAACAAATTAATACTTTATATGAATGAAGATAGTCAACATACCAAAAAATAATCCGCCCGGTAAAATCTATACCATGTCCATTAATTAAAATTAAAGTAATTATGGTTAAATGAAAATCAAATATGGGTATGATAATGGTTGCTAGTTCAACATCGTGTTGTTAGTTAACAAAAGTTTCGACAACAGAACAGACTTTTTTTAATGGATCAGCAAAATTTGTTGAACTTGTTCATAATTAAATCCTTGACGAATGTTTGTGAAACTTGTTGGTTTAATGCCTGGAAATTAATTATTAACAAATAAGGTAGGGTGGTTCTGTTATTTATTTATAATATAAAACTGATGACTTAAAAATAGATATATGAAATAATGATAATGTTCACTATTTTAAACAAGTTATGTTATATTCCGGCTTTTGGAATAGAACTAATGAAATATTCCATTTTTTATATAAAACAGCATTTGGTATTTGTAATGAATATTTATTTTGTAATTTTTTCTTATCTCCTTTCTATTCCATTTGTGGCAACCTAACTAGATCCAACAATCGACCAGTATTGTTTTTAATTTGGACATCAACTCCCCGTCTCAACCCAACCGATTGATTACACGACATTTGAAAAATGGCAAAAGGAGGGAAAACTCATAAGGTTGGGTTGAGATGGGGAGTTGGTGTCCGAGTGGATCGAGGTCAAGATAGCTCAGGTGGTAGAGCAGCGGCGTATCTAGCCGAAGGTCGTGGGTTCGAATCCCTCTCGTGCCATTAACTTTTTTTCATCTCAACTAAAAACCTTAATTAATTGTAAAGTATTAATTGGTCAAGCGGACCACGAAATTAGTGAAACTAACTATAATCCTGAAAGATACAACCCATGGTGTTACTTAGTGTGAGGGATAAAGGGGCAAGGACGTCCTGAGGTCATCGTCGATTAAGGGGTCTTAGCGAGTTCTCGGGATTGGAATGTACAGAGAGGGCTCGAGCAGTAGGGTTAGGATGGATCGAGAGGTTGGTGTGGACTTTTGGATTCGGGAACGAATCAGTTCGTTGACAAAAGGAATGTTGAGGTCATCGTGGATAGTGAGGTTAGTGACATAAAAAGGAGCTTTGGCGAGGCCTGAGGACTTTTGATTGGAAACATTGGATGCGCTGGATGTTGTTGGCAGAACCTCACAGTTCCATTCCGCATGTCCAAAGTGGTCGCAATAGAATCTTGAGTAAGGTCAGTTTAGTTTTGACGGTCAAGTCAGATTTCAGTCCTAGAAGTCTTTGTAGTTGTTCAAGTCTCGGGCTAAGTTGTCTATTAAGTCTTTATGGGGATTCCATGTCTGCTGTTTATGTACAAAGTGTTGCTTTATTTGGTATGGAGTCATTATTCATTTCTCATAAAGATTAAGCAGAAATCGTGAGATGCGGTCTGGTATATACTTTAATTGAATATAAAAAAAATAATTATTTGCATTGTATAAATTCACTTTTTTCCTCATCCTACATGTTTTTGTTAAATTTAAACAATGTTTGTAAATCCCAGGCCCTGAAGATGACCTCAATAAAGATTGAAACGGTCACGATAAAGAAAATGTTTTTCTGAAACCTACATCTCACCAGACAGAACATTCATCGACAAACGGTCATTAATCATCACACATAATTCGGTTTATTGTTTTTGTTACAAAATTTCAGATCATGTTTGTATTGTATCGAAATTTAACGAAAAAGGTTTCAATCGTTCAACAAGAATAATCAGACCTAATTTTCATCTAGTTTATCGCTAGCATTGCTTAATTGGTAATAAAAATCCATCAACTTGAATTTTACATTGTTAATATTTATGTGTGGTGATTAGTGACCGTTAATCGATATTTATTTAGAAATCGTGAGATGCGGTCTGGTGTGATGTAGGTTTCAGAAAAACATTTTCTTTATCGTGCCAACGTTTCGATCTTTATTGAGATCATCTTCAGGGCCTGGGATTTACAAACATTGTTTACATATAACAATTACATTTTGGATGTGGAAAAGTGAATTTATACAATGCAAAATATATTTTTTATATATTCAATCAAAGTATCATCATATCATATCACACCAGATCGCATCTCACGATTTCTAAATAAAAATTGTTAATATTGCATTTAAATAATTAATGTTTGCAAACTTTTTTCTTTTTTTTATGTTGACAGTATCGATCTTCGAAACCTCAGCATTATACATTCCTGGGTTCATTGTGAAACGCTTGTAACTGTGAAGTCGTGAAAGGCACTTTTCAATCCCCCGGGCTTTGATGGTCATTCAGTCGAATTCCCCCTTTATTAGGCGGGGAAAAAGGCCCTACCGTATCGTGCAGGCTTAGCCTTTGGAATTTCTAAAAAATTGATATACTTTTATATTATCCTGATTCCGTTGTGTTGAAGGCAAATCTGTATTTACGGCTTTCCGCTTTGATGTAATTGTCGGTGACAACAAGGGAGAAGTTGCATTAAATTCGTCCTGACCTCAGAGCAAAAAAAAAGAAAAATACACAGACACACGCATCTCTAAAATGTTAAATGTTTTCGTAGGAGAACTGGGGAGTTTGGTTATAAATCGTTCTCGAAGCAAGTAGAGCAAAAGAGGAGTGTCGCCCGAAGATAAGGAGTCAGTAGGAACAATCCAATTGATTATGGGGCACACTCTTGTTTGCATGATAATAACAGGGACTGGTCTTTTTTCCGGGTGAATTCCCCTCTTCTGCCTCGCTAGTAATCACTTTCGGCTGTTTAGGCGACTTGAATCATTTCCATTTCACTTGTTATGACCGCCACTGACTCACAACATTATGTTACTCTTCATACTATGCCACCTATACAAATATAAATATTACGCCAACATGGCAAACTGCAAATTATAGTTTAAAAATACAGCACATATGGGTGGGTCCTTTTTAGATGGCCCGGCTGAATATCTCTTGAACCAATGACGCTATATAAAAAAAATATACGAGTTTAATATTTTTAGTCTATTTTCAAATTATTACCTTTCGTGTGATGATTATTAGTGGCCGTTAATCAATAATTATTCAGAAATCGTGAGATGCGGTCTGGTGTGATGTAGGTTTCAGAAAAACATTTTCTTTATCGTGCCAACGTTTCGATCTTTTATTGAGATCATCTTCAGGGCCTGGGATTTACAAACAATGTTTACATTTAACAAATACATTTAGGATGTGGAAAAGTGAATTTATACAATGCAAAATATATTTTATATTCAATCAAAGTATTTCTACTCACTCAAAGTGTTTGTCTTCTGTGTAATTGTGCCGTTCTTGCGTGTCGTGTTGAGAGTGCCAGTGCGATATTGCTGTTTTATGTTTATATACGTTGGATTTTGGAGGGGTGGGGAAGGAGGTCGGTATAGAAAAGACATTTTTGAATAAGGTGTCGGCTTCTTTGAGGTGAAAAGAATGGCACAATTACACAGAAGACAAACACTTTGAGTGAGTAGAAATACTTTGATTGAATATATATAAATATATATTTTTTGCATTGTATATATTCACTTTTTTTCCACATCCTACATGTAATCGGATTGGATTCTCGGCGACAAATGAAATGGCCACGGAAAGCTTTAGTGAAGTATACTTCATTTTAATTCACTAAATTCACTAATTTCTTGGTCCGCTTGACCAATTAATATATTACAATTAATTAAGGTTTTTAGTTGAGATTAAAAATTCTTTCTTAAGTTCTTAAAAAAAGTTCTTTCTTATAATGAAAGGGTGTTAGGGGGGGGGGCTTCAACATACGTTCTATGGGCCAAATAAATACATTTTGTAGAACCATGTTTTCAAACAGAAAAAATCTTAAGTATAAATTTTAATTCCTTAGTTTGGAAGAAATAATACAAAAAAAGTTAGATTTCTGGAAATTTATGTTAGTGATTACACGAACTAAGTTATTTGACAGCGTACCACTGTCCAAGCATAACACTTAACATCATAACATGTAAACATCATCACAAAATGAACGACAAATGTCATAACACTAATAAAGATACGTAGAAATATATTTCTGAAATATCGTGGAAAAATTAAGTTGTACTGAGAATGTGCAACTTTTTAAAGTGATAAGCAGGCTTCTTCACAGAATTATTACCCTGAGCCATGAATCTTTTCACTACAAGAACACAAATATATACAAACACGTCCTACATAACGATCACTACCCTAAACATATAATCAATAGAATATTCAACAACTACAACTCAACAGTTACATCATCAACTATCACTAATAACACCATGTCAATTCTATCAAACACAGACCAACCATCATACATATCCTCCATTCGTACACGGCCTATCACACAAATGAAACACATTTCCTTCTTCTGATAAGTTTAAAATACTCTTCAAAAAGTATGAAACTATTCACACCCTTTTTTACCAAAATTAAAGATGGCACACCTGTAACAAATAAATCTGATGTAATTTATAAAATCAACAGTATAAAATATAGTACATCCCAATATCTGGATAAGACAGTAAAACAACATATCGATGATTGCAAAACACCCTAACAAAATTCCACAGCGCTGGCTACCCACCTTTTTGAACACCGACACAATTTCGATTTCAACAATCCAAAAATATTACACAGAACAAAAGAAACATAAACGTAACTTTTTAGAAATGATTTACATCAACAGAGATAAACACAGTATCAATTACAGAACAAGCAGATCTAAACTCAGGCGCAGTTACGCTAATATCATAAATCGAATTCAATATCAATAACACACATATAACACACAAAACATATAATACAACATTATACTCCACAAATCAAACAATTCCTCATAGACTAAATCCATAACAATTTATCTCTCTTTTCCCTAATAATCCCGTCTATAATAATCCAGAAAGGCTAACTTATGCTCGAACGACAGCCATTACCCCTTTTTTGCATTGTCAATCCCTTTCATTTCAAAGAAGCCGACTCCTCAACGAAAAATGAATTTCTATCCCTTCTTCCTTCCCCATTCCTTCAAAATCAAACAAATATAAACAAAAAACATTAAAATCTTACTAACACGACACACCATTGTGTCACATCTATACAGAAAACTGTCACTTGGAGTGAGTACAAATACTTTGATTAAACCTAAAATTTCTATATTGTGTACATCATTGTATAAACTCATATTCACATCGTATATTGTATCATTTAAACAATGTTTATAAATCCCAGGCCCTGAAGATGATCTCAATAAAGATCGAAACGTTGGCACGATAAAGAAAATGTTTTTCTGAAACCTACATCAGACCAGACCGCATCTCACGATTTCAGAATAATTATTACCTTTTTTGGAGAAAATTATACAGGGGATCTCAGGCCCAGTTGAACTTCTAAATTTCAAATATGACCCTACTCATCCTGACAAATCATTTTAATGGATTTCTTACGCTGAAAACAATGGTGCAATCGGATTTTAAATTGGTTAAAAAATAAAGTTATGGCAAAAAGTTTGGAAAAAAAAACAGTCATTTGGATGCTATTTATTAACCACATTTCATGTTCGAACTGCCTGCTTTGCGTTAAGATGCAAAGATTTGCTCTTTTTAACCACATTTAAGCACCGGTGCTCAGAGCGATAGAGTCAGGGGAAATGGATTGACAAGCATTTTCTATCCTTTACCGCAGTTATTCAACTGAGGTTGCTGGGTTATGATTGGCGTAGAAATTGTTTTTTAAATGGACCCTATGAAAAAAAATCAAGTGAAGTTAAATCGGGGGACCGAGGAGGGCAACAGATCGGACCATGAGGTCCTCTCCAATTATCCAGGAAGTGACGATTCAAATAACGTCACACCTGCAAAGAATGGTGTGCATCCGTTAAGCTGTAGGATCATTCTTTGTCGTTGTTGCAGAGGAACATCATCTAATAAACAGTAGTGCGTAAAACCTCACTCAAAAAATTGAGGAACTGAGCGACATTTAAATTATCTTTGTAGGAATAAGGACCAATTTTCGGACACGTCCACACCAAACGTTGTCACTGTGAACCACCTGATGATTACGAAATTCTCGGATTTTCTTCTGCCCAGTTTTGAAAATTCCAACGGTTTAGTATGCTGTTAAATGTGAACATGATGATACATCAGTCCATAGGATTTTTCTAATGTCGTGAAATCGTGAAAAATGGCAAAAAGGAGGCAAAATTCAAAAGGTGGGGTTGAGATGGGAAGTTAGTGTCCGAGTGGATCGAAGTCATGATAGTTCAAATGGTAGAGCAGCGGCGTATCTAGCCGAAGATCGTGGGTTCGAAAAAACCAAAACATTAATTAATTGAAAAGATCGAAACGTTGGCACGATAAAGAAAATGTTTTTCTAATCTACATCACACCAGACTGGATCTCACGTCTTTTTAATAATCATTAATTAACGGTCACTAAATATTGTACGTAACGCATATCGTTGGAAAGAGGACGCTTCAGGCCTCGCACAGGTAACCCAATGTCCGGTGCCAAGTAGCGACAGTTCACTTATTATTTACAGCGCCAAATTCCCAAAGGTTAGTGTTCCAATAATAGAAGAAATGTTGGTTTTTAAAAAATCTACATATTAAGATCAAAGTGATGGTAGCTATATTTTATCCAATTCACTTTATTATATTTTATGCATTCTTCTCGAGAAAACGATTTTTTCAATTGTATTTGCTCCTGCATCATGCACGTTG
Source organism: Cimex lectularius (assembly GCF_000648675.2). NCBI lineage: Eukaryota > Metazoa > Arthropoda > Insecta > Hemiptera > Cimicidae > Cimex > Cimex lectularius. The sequence continues at coordinate 688,927 of NW_019392672.1, read as the reverse complement.
AACTGAAATGCAATCCTCTGAATTTTCTCGAACGAGATCCACGTCGACCCTGCGGATGATTGATCGCGCTGGGCACCTCGGGCGTTTTATCGACCTCCGCTTCTTCCACGCAGTCTTTCACGTGCGGCTCGCACCCACTCGCTATTTGGCACCCTCTTCTCAATATTAAACCGATATATCTATAGCTGACAGAATAATAGACTCGTATACATTCATAGTACTCTGCTACCGTCTATCTCGGCGTGATTTATACGCGACCCCCCCCCGGGCCCGTAGAAATAGATTTACCTTCGCCTCCCACAGCACCCTCCATCCTTCGTCCTTTTCCCTTTATCCCGAAAAGTTTTATTAGCGGACAGAAGACGGAACTAATGATAACATAAATTTGAAATTCGATAAACATGGTTTTCGACCCCTTTCTGTACATAAACTAAAAACGAAGGGAATAATGATTTCAAACTATTAATAAATAAAGTGAATTTAATTAATAAATACGCAATTAATAATTCATTTCTTTAAACAATACACTTTTTGAAATCAGAATGTTCTTATATTTGACTAGGACAAAAATAATGTCATGTAAAATATCCAATGGATGAAAAATATTTTCAAATCTGGAAGCATTCTTGGTCCCTTCCATTATATCATGTATACTGCTGACCTACCTACACGCCCAAATACCGTCATCACCATTATTGCCCTCTAACCCCAACCCTATCCAAGCTACCTCCAACATCCAAGAATGGAGCTTGTCGAAGATGGTGCAAAAAGTGGAGACAAGTCTGAATAAAGAAAAATGTACTTAAAGTACGTTCATATTGAAAAAATAGTCTTGCACTACATTGTACATACACAAAGAGATACAAACTTCCAGTCGCGTCAAATATTTAGGACTGCACATTAACAGCAAAATGTTGATTTATTTGATATGGAGAAGTAGGTAGTACGAAGAGCAGAATTGAATAAGGTCAAACCCTGGAGTTTTCTTTGGTTTAAGATATTATATGGTAGAATGAACGCCGAAAAGTGAAAAAGCGTTTTGGGAAATGTGTGGTGATTAGTGACCGTTATTCGATGATTAATCAGAAATCGTGAGATGCGGTCTGGTGTACATTTTTTATATTCAATCAAAGTATTTCTTTTACGAAGCAATGTTTGTAAATCCCAGGCCCTCAAGATGATCTCAATAAAGATCGAAACGTTGGCACGATAAAGAAAATGTTTTTCTGAAACCTACATCACACCAGACCGCATCTCACGATTTCTAAATAAATATCGATTAACGGTCACTAATCACCACACATAAATATTAACAATGTAAAATTCAAGTTGATGGATTTTTATTACCAATTAAGCAATGCTAGCGATAAACTAGATGAAAATTAGGTCTGATTATTCTTGTTGAACGATTGAAACCTTTTTCGTTAAATTTCGATACAATACAAACATGATCTGAAATTTTGTAACAAAAACAATAAACCGAATTATGTGTGATGATTAATGACCGTTTGTCGATGAATGTTCTGTCTGGTGAGATGTAGGTTTCAGAAAAACATTTTCTTTATCGTGACCGTTTCAATCTTTATTGAGGTCATCTTCAGGGCCTGGGATTTACAAACATTGTTTAAATTTAACAAAAACATGTAGGATGAGGAAAAAAGTGAATTTATACAATGCAAATAATTATTTTTTTTATATTCAATTAAAGTATATACCAGACCGCATCTCACGATTTCTGAACATTCATCGACAAACGGTCACTAATCACCACACATAATTCGGTTTATTGTTTTTGTTACAAAATTTCAGATCATGTTTGTATTGTATCGAAATTTAAAGAAAAAGGTTTCAATCGTTCAACAAGAATAGTCAGACCTAATTTTCATCTAGTTTATCGCTAGCATTGCTTAATTGGTAATAAAAATCCATCAACTTGAATTTAATTTTTTTTTAAATCCATCGGTTTTACATTGTTAATATTTAAGTGTGGTGATTAGTGACCGTTAATCGATATTTATTTAGAAATCGTGAGATGCGGTCTGGTGTGATGTAGGTTTCAGAAAAACATTTTCTTTATCGTGCCAACGTTTCGATCNCTATCGTGACCTCGATCCACTCGGACACCAACTCCCCATCTCAACCCAACCTTATGAGTTTTCCCTCCTTTTGCCATTTTTCAAATGTCGTGTAATCAATCGGTTTGGTTGAGATGGGGAGTTGATGTCCAAATTAAAAACAATACTGGTCGATTGTTGGATCTAGTTAGGTTGCCACAAATGGAATAGAAAGGAGATAAGAAAAAATTACAAAATAAATATTCATTACAAATACCAAATGCTGTTTTATATAAAAAATGGAATATTTCATTAGTTCTATTCCAAAAGCCGGAATATAACATAACTTGTTTAAAATAGTGAACATTATCATTTTTTCATATATCTATTTTTACGTCATCAGTTTTATATTATAAATAAATAACAGAACCACCCTACCTTATTTGTTAATAATTAATTTCCAGGCATTAAACCAACAACTTTCACAAACATTCGTCAAGGATTTAATTATGAACAAGTTCAACAAATTTTGCTGATCCATTAAAAAAAGTCTGTTCTGTTGTCGAAACTTTTGTTAACTAACAACACGATGTTGAACTAGAAAAAAATTTTTAATACATTTTTTACTAATAGTTCCAAAACACAACTACTAGATAAAATATCTTATGTTCATTACAATTTAATTATGAACAAAATTAAGCAAATGTTATAGCGTTCTTTGTATAAAAAGTTTTTTCTCGGTCAGCATTGCTTGGATTCTCTGTTTTAGATTTGTAATTTTCTAGATCTCAAGTGTCGTATGTTCAGCAGTTACAATAAGTCGCAAGTCGTTTGACTTAAGACTTGCTGAGAAAGTAGATAAGCTAATTTGACCAAACCACTTCTACCCCCCTGATCCCTAAAAGTGTATTTTTTTAGATTTGTTGTTAGACGAAGGGTCCAGGCAACAGGATCGTTTTTGTTGAGTAGGTGAAAAAAAGTTGAGGTTTTCCCAGCGTAATGCGGCGGAAATGAGGAAAGAGGTGGTGCCGGGGAAGGATTCATTTGCAAAAAGGCCCGTAAAAAAAGGACCAGGAGGTAAAGATGAATCCTGGGTTTATGACTGGGTACCCAGGAAGGGTAATATATGCGAGAGTGCTGCCCGGGCAATCAACGGGGGTGGAGCCTAAAATGCCGGCTTCTGTTTATGCCCGGGGTGGTTACTGCCCCCAATAACCACGGTCCCACTTATCCTCCAGTCAAATACACGGAGGTGGTTTTGTTTCTTAGCACCGAGTGACAAAGAAACTCACTTTGCCGGCCCAGCTTTATGGACGGCTGTCACGGCCGAACGAGGCCCCGTCATCGCCCCCTCACTTACCCACTTTTTATGCATCTCGTAATAAAATTTATATATTGGTTCTTACCTCTGACGTTTAACTCGGCCCCGGTCCGTATAAATAATGCGTGCGGGGAGTGCTTCCCGCTGTGCATTTTACCATTCGGTCGGGATAGACGGGAAACGGAGGGTGCGACCGTAAAACTAGTTGAAAATTTCCACTTCGGCATTGTATGGAGGTGATCGGAGAAAGACTATATAAATCAAACAAAAAAATTAGGCATACGTTGCTTGATCGACTCTTGGTTTGTTTATTCTCGCTGGATTTCGTGTTGTAATTATAACCGAATATGTCCTTAAAACCATTCCTAACACCACCAACTCTACCAAAAAATTCTCAATTTGACGATTGAAGTTCTTACATCTCCTTATTGGATTTAAAAAACAGCCATTAATTAGTACCTTAGGGAGGGAATGCCCTAGGTTACTCCAATCAATTCAAGTGAATAACAAATTACCATTATTCAATTTTGAATTCTTTTCTACAATGCAAAAATCCCGTTTAATTATTCTACCAGATTTTTCCAAATTCCCACGTAATGAAGAAATCTTAAGATTCCTCGAACCCATCCACCAAAAGTGGCCCAAGGCGACTATTATATTCACAGACGGTTCCAAGATGGATGGAAAGTCGGGTGGACTATGACTCTTCCAATAATAAATGTGCATCGTACCGTTTACCAAATGAGTCTTCCTCGTTTACTTGCGAAACGTATGCAATTCTGTTGGCTCTTGAATACGCGGAATATATTGAAGGCAATCAGGTATTAATTTGTTTGGATTGTAGGAGTGCCTTATCCAGCGTCACGACCAAATCATATGGTACTGAATTGGCAGTTAAAATTATAAATAAAATAAATGAACTCCGGTATAAAGGAAAACAAATTCTATTCTTGTGAGTAAGAGGCCACCACTGTTCATTGAAAGGAAATGAGAAAGCCGACGAACTGGCCAAGTCAGCTACGAAAATCAGAAATAGAAAAAGAGTTGAAAATATCCCATTACGATGCCATCAGTGTTATTAAAAGAGGACCGATTGCACAGTGGCAGAATAGATGTAGATCATGAAGCACTGGGCAATGGTATAAATCCATCTTTCCGAAAGTCGGATGTGTCCCTTGGTTCATCAAAGAAACGTATGAAAGGCATTATTACGATAGGCAGACTACGGTCAAACCACAGCAACCAAGTATGTAATGCATACTTACACATAGGAAATAAAGACAATGATCCAAATAGAAAATGCGGAACATGTAGTTGTTAGAAATGACGAAGAAAGGAATACTTTGTTCTGTGCGATAGACCAGTGCGAGAAATAGCAAAACCATCCCGAAACATAAACATTAAACATGACTGAAGACAAAAACTCAATGCCAAAAAAAAATTAATGCCGAGTAACTTATAAAAGCACTCGTTGACAATATAGCACGCAGACCAACCATTGAAGATGGATAAATACCAAAGCAAGTCTGAGAATAAGTAAACTAGGAGAATCAATACTGATAATGACCTTACAGTTCCCAACACGATTCTTTGAATTATGAAAGATCAACCTTCATATTTTGTGTCGTCTTCAAAATGTTTCTGGAACATGCCTACATGACCTATTCATATTGACTCACTTGTTGCATGGACAAAATAACATAAATACCACCCACTGAAGACGACATATGCCGAAATGGCAGACCAAACCATCAACAATAGATGAATGAAAATGGTGATCGAAAACGACCAAAATACCTGTAGTGTATATTGTGTACCAGTAGGTATATATANAGAAGCGTCAAAAGGGGTCTGGTAGAGTACCCATTATGAAGAGGTGTCTTCTCAACGGGCAATGGCCCGTTAGGATACCTATCAGCCTCCTAATTCCCCTCCTAGAGTTAGAGAACCATTTCGTTTCTTTTGGTTTGATTTCCTTCAGAAACTCGATTGCCTGTGTCCGGGGGACATATTCCATTCTTTAAGGAATTGTTTCATGCCCCAGCAACTAATACTCTCTTTCGCTGTGCTTATAGAGTGGGGTAATACCGGTTGTGGCCCGACAAACGCAGTATTTGATCCTACTTTGGCCAGGCTGTCCGCCACTTCATACCAGTAGGTATACGGTTATTAAGAGCAAAACTAGGTAATAAATTGTTACTTAAATTTTAATCTAGCACTAAATTTCCAGTATTTTGGTGAATTGATTATTCGGAAATCGTGAGATGCGGTGTGGTGTGACGTAGGTTTCAGAAAAACATTTTCTTTATCGTCCCAACGTTTCGATTTTTATTGAGATCATCTTCAGGGCCTGGGATTTACAAATATTGTTTAAATTTAACAAATACATGTAGGATGTGGAAAAACGTGATTTATACAATGCAAAAAAAAAAAAAACATTTTTTGCATTCAATCAAAGTATTTCTACTCACTCAAAGTGTTTGTCTTCTGTGTAATTGTGCCGTTCTTGCGTGTCGTGTTGAGCTAGTGAGATATTGCTGTTTTATGTTTATACACTTTGGATTTTAAAGGGGGTGGGGAAGGAGTCGGTAGAGAAAGACATTTTTGTATAAGGAGTCGTCCTTCTTTGAGGTGAAAAGAGCCGACCATGGGAAAAAAACGTTGGTAATGGTTCGGTTGGTAATCACCACACATTTTGGCCAATTTTCTTTCAAACCATCATAATTAAATAATTTTTACTAAACCTGATGAATTTCTGATCTCGTTTAATTTGGTTTACATTAAATTAAGTTCGTTGTGATTAATGTAACGGTAAAAATAAATACAGTTTCAAATAAACAAAATATGAATATCTTTGCGTGTAAATGATTCTAAGTTTCTTTGTGTTCAGTGTGATTATAATTTTCTTCGTTTTCTATTCTATCAGTACGTTTTGCCCACAATGGTGAAATTTTAAATTGACAGATCGTTGAGGGTTCATTACGAGTTTTGTGTGAGATGACCTTAGTAGATTGATTTTCAACCGTGGTACGTAAAATAACTTACATATATTTTTTTGTAACAGTCCTTTATTTTTTCTACTATTTACATAAATTCGCATTCCTCACGAGGAAATTTAGGATCACAATATGTAATATTAACGACTCGCACAGGTAATTTACTCCATTTAAAGCATTAAAAAACTGTTACAACCAATAAACGAAAAGTTGTTCTGAACAAAGAACATACGCCGCTGAAAATGGCGAAACGCATCTGACAGAACAAAGCAGCTAGAAATTGGATAATTCGTCACTTTTAAACGATGCTTTCCAACCTATTTTCATTCCTAGGTGTTCTATTGCCTTTCTAAATGATCATTAAGTTTAAACTCTCACCATTTAACAACATGGTTTCAAATACGTACTGTTCTCCGTGTTCGTGTCACTTCGGAGATATTTTACAACCTTTATCTCCGATAATAGTTTTTTTCAATTTTATCTATCATCAAGGCCACCTAACAACAAGGACGTAGTATTCTTTTGGGCAACGGGATATAAACGTGTCAAGGATCCTCTTTCCCACTTGCAAAACCGACTTCCTCGCCAGTCACCGGCAGACCGTAACTTAAAAAGGAGCTGTAAGTACATGTTTTGAAAACGTATTTTTAACAAAATTAAAATCCTGACGAATTTTCGTACAAGTTGTTTATTCGTGCACACCGTGAGAATTCGCGTTATATGCACTGTCTTGATCTAAATCAGTATTTATTTATTGTTTATTCAATGTTTCTAAGATTATCTTTTTGTCAAGAATCAACGACTTTTTGTCAAGCTTATGCATTTATAATAATGAAATTAGTCAATTTATCCCTTTATTGGCAGACATATCTTAAATATAACCGATAATATTCTTAAACAAATCAATGTCCTTGTCCATAGTTAAACACTAACAGTTTTCTTGGAGTAAATAATGTGTCTCTTGAAACTAATGATTTCAGCTGTTTCACAGTTCATACCAATTGCAATTAAACTTGTCTTTAGACCAATCTTATTGTCATGCTGAACCTCATAGGGTCACTTATTGGATCTGTCATTACTTGCTTGTTGATAACTCAAACGCGTTTCGGCATTGTGCCATCTTCAGTGAGGCACTCTGTCACTTTGGCCGTGTAGGGTTTGTATATCATTGAAGCATGAATACCTACCAACACACATCATCAACCTCAATTTTATTCTTATAACATCACATAAAAACTTCATCTATTCTACAAATTAATTTTTATCTTATTATCACTTTGTTTGTTCATTCGTTCTGATTCAGACATATCTTACAGAGAACATTAAATCGGTAAAATTGACTTAAATCTTGTTCATAATAATTATTCGGAAAGCGTGAGATGCGGTCTAGTGTAACGAAGGTTTCAGAAAAACATTTTCTTTATCGTGCCAACGTTTCGATCTTTATTGAGATCATCTTCAGCGCACTCTCAACACGACACGCAAGAATGGCACAATTACACAGAAAACAAACACTTTGACTCTGAAGATGATCTCAATAAAGATCGAAACGTTGGCACGGTAAAGAAAATGTATTTCTGAAACACCAGATCGCATCTCACGATTTTCGAATAATCATAGACTAACGGTCACTGATCACCACACTTGTTCATAATTAACCTCTATATCGTTGTTTAATTTTTTGAATAGAAATGATAAATGATGGAGTGAGTGTGGTGTTCAATCCTTTTTAAAAAGATAGTTCCTACTCACATTAAGTTGTTTCGCAACGATCCGGATTTCGAGCCTTTTAGCTCATCATCAGGTTGAAGGACTTCTACAACCACGTCTCTCGACATGAATTGCCAAAGTGAACCCGCTGATACCTCCGCCAACGCGATGTTCCAATTAGCAGCTGATTTTTTTAATGGCACTCAATTTGTACGTGCGAAACGCGGAAATTATAACACAAATAAATATTATACTAGTAAATACTTAATATTATTAAATTACTATAAAAATAATAACAATTAAAATAATTAGTTTAATTATTTGGATGTTTGATATTATTTATGCACATATTTAAAATGGGAGGTAGATCAAAATCTGTTATATTATTAATGCATTTATCACCATGTTCAATTTTACATTTTTTTAATTTCAAATTTCTCAAACCAATCTAATTCTTTCCCATTGTTGAAACTATGTAACACTCTTGTATTTAGATTTGAATTGAAATTATGTTTTGTTTCTTTTAGATGGTCCTTAAATTCCGAAAATTTGCTCGATTTAGGCAAGTGTTCTTTTACTCTTGTTTTTATATATTGTCCTATATATTTAATATCACAATCATTACATTTGAGTTGGTAAACCCCGCTTTTTGCCAAGTTGTCTACTTTGTCTAGGTTTTGAGAGGATGTTTTTAAGTGAACCCATACTTCTAAAAGCTATTCTAAAACCTTCTTGTTTAAAAATTTTACTAACTTTTTCCGATAATTCACCAATGTATGGCAAACAACGGAAACCTTATGATTCATTTGTGGTGGGGTGGCTGAGCCCTATTGTTGATTCGTTTAAAGTTAATTTTTTTATTTTTTTAACTAGCAACCTATCAATAAATATTTCTTGATACCCGTTGTTTTTTGCTAAGGTTTTAATAGTTTTATAATTCTTTTTTATAATTATCAGGTGTTAGCGGAAGTTTTAACATCCGGTCTATGAGCCAAATGAAACCAGCAGCCTTTTGGGACCATGGGTGGGAAGAATCCGCTGGTATCATAGTGTCTGTAGTTGTGGGTTTTCTATATACATCTATTTCACTAGGTTGTTTATTATGGACAGTTTTAGGTCTAAAAAGTGCCAATTTCCAATGTAAAATTTATATTACGGTGTAGAGAATTAATTAGTTGTAGGAATTCTTTGAGAGCCTCTAATGTTCCCGACCATATGCATAAAATATCGTCTACATAGCGTTTCCAGAAATGAACATATTTAATTAATTTGTTCTTTGATTTGAAAAGATTTTTTTCGACATTATCCATGAATATTTCAGCACAAAGTGGGGATAATGGAGACCCCATTGGTAACCCTTTCATTTCGTAAAATTTATTATTGAATTTACAATAATTAGATAGTAGGCATATATTTAAGAGGTCTATTATATCATTTTTTTACAAATTCGTTAATAGAATTCTCGGTAAGTTTTTGCTTTATGAGTTTAGTACATTCTTCTAATTTTTTGAATGTTTGGTGATGAGTGATTGATGAGTGGTTTCTTTATTCTACGAACAAACAATAATTCTTTAATATTTGCAGTTGTATTTTGTTCTAGCAGTGAAGAATCGAAGCGACATTTCCTTGGCTCCATATAGAGAGCGCGTTGGAATGCCACCCGATATGACAATGTGCTCGAGCACGGCAGAGATTATCTGGGTCCTCAGGATTCTTTCATTCTGTATAGTAATGATAATTTCTCTAGCGTATGTCGAGAGTGAATGTATTTATTAGTGTGAATAGATGGACTGCCGACACCCGGGGTGGGCGATTCTCGAGTCCTGCCGGTAATTTGTTGTACATTACAAAACCTGGAATTGGCGGTGGACTGCAAGAAGTGTTCAACTATGAACATCCGTGTGCAGATTTAAGCTTATACAAATATTATATAAATCTAACTGTAAGACAAAAATAGCGTTATTCTTTACCACCTGAAAGGGAATTTTTTAATTAGTCTCGTTTATAATTAAAATAAAATTATCATAATTCTGTATACGCTAGCGAGAAATTACCCGCGTTAAATGAAGTATGATAAAATTTTCATGTGATCCACTGTTAGTTCCGCATATTCTATAATCAATCTTATCTGCTTTATGTATTTGTTTTATTTTCAGATGATGTTGACTATTTTAAACTTATTCGCGTTGACGCAGGCCCAGCCGTTCAAAGGATGCAGTTCAAAAAATTACGTCGACCTCGGACATGTGGTAGACGAGAACACCATCGAGTTTCCGGGAGGAGCAAAGTTTAGGTACGTGTTGACAATGTTTTCTTTTTCTTGGTAGGAAAGATTCTCCATGTTTCATAATGAAGTTCATACTGTTAAGATCTTTACAAGACGTTTACACCTATCGCGTTGCACTAGAAAAGATGAGTAGTCTGTTGCAATCAGTTAGTTATTTCTTTAGAGAAAGAGCTGAAATACTTTACTCCATCCTTTTTAAAAAGATATTTCCTACTCACAGTAAGTTTGTTTTGCAATGATCAGGATTTCGAGCCTTTAGCTCATCATCAGGTTGAAGGCGTTCTACAACCACGTTTCTCGACATGAATTGCAAAAGTGGCCGGAGTGGAAAGCGGTCGTACGTTGATACAAGTCAACGAGCTGACCTTTCTTTGCGATTTCAGCTTTTACTCGGACAACTACCCTCACAGGAAAATGGGCCCTTGGTGATGGGGATAATTAAATGTATATCCAAATATGCAGCTATTAGAAAAAAAGAAGATGCACAATTGGTTGGAGAGTTGTAGTTTCAACTATATAAATAAGTTGCATTCAACTTACACTACAACTAATGGAAAATAAAGTTAAGGGAAAAGATATTAAAATCTTTTCTAACAGTCAGGCTAGTCTTAGGGCATTACAAAAAGATTTGTCAACATCACGACTGGTGGAGGAAACTATAGATCTTATCAATAGGATCTTTTCTCAGGTTTGAGAATAAGGTGACCCTTATGTGGATACCAGCTCATAAAGGACACCATGGCAATGAAAAGGCGGATGGCCTAGCCAAAGAAGGTTCTAATACTGCGTTTGTCGGGCCACAACCGGTATTACCTCACTCTATGAGCACAGCGAAAGAGAGTATCAATAACTGGGACATGAAACAATTCCTTAGGGAGTGGAATCTATCCCCCGGACACAGGCAATCGAAAGAGTTTGTTAAGGCGATCAAACCAGCAGAATCGAAATGGCTATTCTCTATCTCAAGGAAGGGAATTAGGAGGCTGATAGGTATTCGGACGGGCCACTGCCCGCTGAGAAGACACCTCTTCGTAATGGGTATTCTACCAGACCCCTTTTGCCGCTTCTGCGAAATAAAAGAAGAAACGGCAAGGCACTACCTCGCAGAGTGTGATAGGTATGCTAGGTCTAGATTTGAAATCTTTGAAGGAGAGAACATCACCAAATCACTCCCCGAGATAAAATGGTCCAAAATCTTGGGGTTTGTGAACAAGTCCAAGAGGTTTATGCAGGACACGTGAACCGACCAAGTCCCGGACCTTTTAGGGATGGGGTACCAGTCTACCCAGGCATTTAATCCCTCGGATCTTGGTCGCCCACCCTGCATAATATATATAAACCTAACTAATTAACACATCACTGTTTTACATTTCGAAGTAAAAAGTGGATATTTAAATTACATATTTAGGAGGTCCAAACATTTGCTCTGTCTAATGGACAGGTAGCGTTGACGCTACAATACTCTCCCCCTTTTCAAGAAATCAATTTAACCAAGGTGCGTACTGAACTGCACGGGTGGTATTGGCTGCTGGAGTTACTGCCTTATCAGGTCTTTCGATGAGGTTGGTAGTAGGAGATGCTGGAGCTGGTGTTTCGATAGTCGGCGAACGTTGATAAACAGATTCGGTTCTGCTGTTAGCAGAGTCCGTTTGAAGTCCGTTGAAGCTTAATACGATCCACAGACACAGTAGCCGATCTTCTTCGTACTTCCAAGGTGTAATTTTTATCCGACCTGATTAAAATTGTAAAGGGTCCTTCGTAATGTGGAATGAGAGGAACAGCACCTACTCGTAGGGAAGCGTTTGGCTTTTTTAATCCTTTATCCACAAAACAATTCTTTTGGCTGGCCATCACTGTATTTGTGTTGTTAAATCTACAGAGTAATTTGTAATTACGAATGGTTAAAGTTAGTAACGGAAGGTTTGAGATGGTTAGTGATGAACTGTAGATTTAAGATGATAGTTTAAGAATTAATGGAGAGGAAGAACGTATATGCCTGACGATTTAGGATGATTTAAATTCTGATAGAGCCCAAAAGAGGAAGGTGTGGAGGAAAACGGAAAAATGGCTGAGTTTGGTATTGTTGGGCATCTGACAGAGCACAAAGAGTTGCTAAAGAATAAACGAAAAAGTCCTCACAGTTTGTGACGATTAAGAAAGGTTTGCTCTTCCTCTGGGCTGAAAATAATCTTACTAATACTTGAAGGAGTGCCTGTTTGGTTGGGGATTTTTAGAAAAATGTGTCCGTTCGTTAAATTAATGTCCAAACGACGTGTGCGACTTCGAAAATAAGAGGACCGAAAATGACATTGGATTGATCATGTAGAGTATACTTGTCAGTAAATCAAGAAAAAGCCTGAGTTAGATGGCTTTAGGATTGTTTACTAGACTATTTATACTTATTTTATAGGATTTGGTATAATTAAAATTTTTATTTCAACCTCAAAAAAGGCTTAAGGTAAGACCACCACCCATTATAGTAATTACGGTTTTTATTTGTAAATTATAAAAAATATTTCCAAGATACACAACATTGATTTATTCGTTAGGTACACATCTCAGTTTGCCGGTCCTGATCCAAACGGCGTGTGGTACTCTTCTAACGACTTCAAGACAGCAGAACACGCCGGTACCCATTTTGACGCGCCGTATCACTTTGATAAAAACGGCCGAAAAGTAGCTGACATCCCTTTAACCAAACTTATAACTAAAGGTATTTTGTCTACCCTTATGGATTTCTTACGTTCGTCCACTTTCTTGTTACTGTTATTAAAAATCAAATCGATAAATATACCTTTCTAGCTGTATTCGTCAATGCTTCCGCCGAAACATCGGGCAATTACAAGTACAAACTGCCGGCCTCTAAATTGACCGAATGGGAAAAAGCAAATGGGCCAATGCCATCGAATTCCGTCGTGATTGTTGGATTCGGATGGTCGCACAAGTACCCAAATCGAAAGGAGTACCTCGGCCCCAGCGACGACGATCTCAGGTTCCCCGGATTATCGTTAGAAGCCGCCCAATGGATCGTTGACAGTGGAAAAGTAGTTATTGCTCTTCTAATTAATTTCTCTTAATAAGAATATCAATTCTTCAATTATTCAGGTGGTCGGAGTTGGCGTCGACACCGCTTCGGCTGACCAAGGGAGTAACACGGATGTGCACGTCTCGTTGATGAAAAACGACATTTATATCCTGGAAAATGTGAACCTCAACCATCCGAGCTTACCACCGACTTTCGACGTAATTGTAATGCCCATGATGCTCAACAATGGCACAGGAGCTCCTACCAGAATAATCGCCGCATTAAACTAATAATATTTTTATGTAAATAATCCTTTATTAAATAGTAATAATAAATTGTAATATTTCCTTTTGGTCTAGTCTATTAAAAAAGCTAAATAAAATTTCCAAATTCACCACTGATGATGGCAAAATAGTCGTGATACATGCTGAAGGAAATTTCTTCTTTACATGTTAAGTATGTAAAGCTATATTAAAGAATGTGCTATGAGGTGTTGTGTGATTGCTGGTGCCAGATATTTTCTGGTACTGATTTGATCCGTTGTAGACTTGTCTATTATTATTAATACTACTACTATACACTATTTCATACAATAAGAAATCTCTCTCTCTCTTCTATCTAATCTCCCTTTCTCTCTCTCTCTCTCTCTCTCTCTTTCTTTCTCTCTCTCTCTCCCTCTCTCTCTCTCTCTCTCTCTCTCTCACCCTCTTCTATCTCATCTCTATCTCTCTCTTCTATCTTCTATCTCATCCCTCTTTCTTTTGCCCTCTCTCTTTCTCTATCTCTTCTATCTCCTCTCTCATCTCTCTTTCTCTTGTTCACTCACTCCCTCTTCTATCTTCTATCTCATTTCTCTTTCTTTTGCCCTCTCTCTTTCTCATCTCTCTCTTCTATCTTCTGTCTCATCTCCCTTTCTCTTTCTCTCTCTCACACTTTTCTATTCCATCTCTCTCTCTCACTCTTCTTTCTCAGCTCTATCTCCCTTCCCATCACTCCTTCTCCCTCTCTCTATCTCTCTATTACAAAAAAATGAAACTGTTCAGCACAAATAAAATAATATATCTTGAAATTACCATAATTTACATATGTAAAGGAACAACTCTTAGAGTGTGTATACTTATAATTTTAAATTATTAAATCAGTCTTTTAACAGGTCAAATTCTTAACCATTATTTTTCTCTTGAATGCACATACTGATGAACGACATAATCTCTAACTGCCCAAATGTTTGTGCATCCATTTTCTGCTATGAACAGAAGCAGTACTGCCCAGGAGTCGTCATAGTCCCTGTTTAAACTATAACCAGGTATGGCATGAGAGCTTGTAGTAGAGCTCAAAAAAGAGCTCTAACAACATCATGTATTTACAATCCTGTCTTGGTTAAACACAGTACTATCACTTCGTTGGAGACGGTTTTGCCCCTCAGTCACTTTCAAAATCACCTGCCTTAATTCTTCAACAAAGTGGTACACTCTCTTCCTATACACTTTTACAGATAGTGCATGCCAATATTTTTCAATTGGATCAAGGTCAGGAAAGCATGAAGGCCACTCAGAAACTTGTAGACATATTTCAGCCAAGTTTTGTTACTCAAGAAGAGGACAGAGTGCATTGTATTGAAAAAATAATTGTAACCGTCTGGGAACAACGATGACACCCACTCCAGAACTCTTTTTTCTAGAGTTAGGTAAACCTGGCTATCCATTCTTCTGGAGAAGATATTTTCCAAAAGAAAATTCCATCCTTTAAAATTTGTTTTTTCTTTGGTGAAAACCATCCATGTCAACACAAAGTCTATTAAGGAAAGAGAATACAATTGGATTAAAATAGAGAAAAGACAGAAAAGGTGTTTGTATACAATGAGTACATACATATACAATCCAAAATGAGTAATCTTCATGTTTACTATTCTGAAGTAATATCATTCAATTAATTAAGGTTTTAATTTGAGATAAAAAGTCAGTGTCACGAGCGGAATTCGAACCCACAACCTTCGGCTTGATTCGCCGCTACTCTACCACTCAGTAGCAAGTCACGATAGCTCAGGTGGTAGACTAGCGGCGTATAAAGCCAAAGGTTGTGGGTTCGAATCTCGCAGGTGACACTGACTTTTTATCTCAACTTACAACCTTAATTAATTGAATGATATTAATTGGTCAAGCAGACCACGAAAAATAGTGAATTCTTAAGTAAACGACAATTTTTAAAAATGAGGGTTAAGAAATTTTTTGTTTTTGGTTTGTATTTTCTATTTTGTTTTACCCAACTAACAAGAATTTATTGGTTAATTTAATTAAAATTAACAGAATAAGAATACACTACAAATGATATATATTATTTGTGAGCAGTTTGTATTATAATTCCAGTAATAGTATAAAATTTGTAATTTATAAATGGAAAAATCTGTTCAATCTTAGTTTTGCTCTCTCTGCAATCTGGTTGCAAAAGAGGACCTTTTGCATATTTTGTTTCATTTCCCTGTTTATGAGAGTTCGAATTATGTCAATCCATTTCGCCTAGTGAAATTCTAGTGGAGGTATTGAATGAACCCAGAGTTAAAAAATATGTATAAGGTTCACAACTACATTTCACATGCTGTGCAAGTGAAGTCTTTTATGCTGAACGAGCCCAATACACAATGAACTGTATTGTAATTTGTAATTTACTATCAAAAAGAATTCTTATTGTTGAACTCCTTACATATATATATTTTTATTATCATAATAAATATATGCAAGAAAGAAAAAAATATTGTAATTCCAGTTTAAAAGCAAGTGTAGATAATCGTAATGTAAAAAAAACCACACAAGTTTTCAGTTATTTATATTATATGAAAAGTAAATGTATATTTTATAAATGATATAGCAATTGTTTTGTATATTTGAGATTTTATCAGCAGATTTCTGCATGTGGATCCCTTCTGCCTATGATCCTGCAAGGTGCGCCTGTACCGTTCATTAGCTTCATTGGCATTACGATCACATCGAAAATACATGGGTAATTTTCCTGGTTCAAGTTGACATTCTCAAGACCGTAGATGTTGTTCCCGTTGAGTACCACATGCACTTCTTCGGCACCAGCAATGTCGACCGATGGTGTATCGACTCCGACTCCGACAAACTGCAAAAATACATCGTTAATTCAGTCTAAGTAATGTGATAAATAAATGCGTACCTTTTTTGAGTTTACAATCCATTCGGCAGCCTCTTTAGAGAGACCGGGATAGCTCAGGTTGCCCACTTTGCTCCCTCCGTAATGTTTCTGAATGTCCGGATATCTTGAACCCCATCCAAAACTAATCAGAAGGACTGCATTTTGTGGAATCGGCCCATGCTTTTCAACCCATGCGGTCAGCTTAGAAGCAGGCAAAGTATATTTTGGATTCCCTGCTGTTTCATTTGATGCATTGACAAAAATAGCTGAAACATTTTACATATGTATTATTGTTTTGTTGCTGGTACTTACACTTTATATTCTTATTTGTGGAGTATCGAGCAGTGTTCAGTGTAACATTTCTGGATACTCCACAAATAAAATAAAACCTGTTATAAATGTATTAATTGTTTGGAAAACAGAAAAGCCAAGTCAAAATTGAATTCTCACCTTTTGTAATTAATCTCTCAAGTGGAATTTCACCAACTTTCATTCCATTTTGATTAAAATGGTATGGTGCGTCGATGTGAGTTCCGCTGTGCTCTCCTGTCTCAAAGTCATTCGACGATTTAAATACTCCATTATTAAATTCAGCAAATTGTTTTGTGTATCTAATATGTTATTAACAAATAAAATCATTTTAGACATGAAGTAAAATATTAGTGGAGTCTGCAAAGTTATGAACTAATAGAGTGATAATCTCTGAACTCTAATCATTCTCGTCTTACATTTCTAATTTTGCTTTTTGGCCTTACTATCCTGGCAATTTTGGTCGTACAGGCTTGTACCATACACCATGATGGGTGGCTGGTCTAGAAAACAATCTCCCAATTTATACTGGATTTGCCTGTTAGGCTAGGCACATGCATGCAATTTTTAGTTGTGCAACAGTTTGGTCCCTGGAAGGACTGCAAAAGGTTTGTATGAAAGTATGCACACTTGCAAATAACATGGAAATGTAATTGCTTTCACGGAAGTGTAAATGCTAAAAAATACATGTATCTATTGGTAGACCAGAATGATCAGATTCGATTGAGATACATAGACATATGTTTAGTTTTATGCGCCAAATATTACCATTTAACAAAATCAATTTACCCAAACTTTTTCCCTCCTGGAAATACAGGGGTGCTGTCATCAACGCCATATCCAAGATCAAAATAATCAAACATATCCACAGAATTGGGTAGCAAAATCCCCAACAAAGTTAACATTAGTATAACATTCGATATCTAAAAAGAAATATTTTAAAAAAAAATTGTATAATGGTGTGAATTATCAAAGAAAGTATAATTTATTTTCTTTATAATAAATTGTAAATTAAATACAAAGAGATTAATATTTTATATTGATGTTTCAAAATGACTCTTACCATGATTGGAACTTTAATGCAACTGATAAACTTGAGAGAACTATTTCAACAAGAAAAAATTGTTATATAACCAGGGTTTTATAACTGATTATTGGTTATAAATAGCACTGCTGATCGGATCATTTGAATCAATTGATTTTTTTTAGAAATATTTAAATCTTAATTTGTCAGTGCATATTTCTTACATTTACGAGAATTTGCATCTGCACTCCTGTTTTTCCCACCTTCATCTAGAAATATATTATCAAAAACAATAAATTATTGTTTTTACTTATTCTCTTAAAGTTGTAATAATTATAATCTCCAATGCCTGGGAATAAAACTTGCCTCTTTTTACTATCCTTCTTTCATTTCTCTTTTTTTCTACTTATAAATATTTAATTTCTGATTCTACATATTCTATTTTTATTAGGAAATTCTTACAATAATATTATATACTGGATATTTTTATCTAGTATTTAAAAAAATATTTAGATTTTACCAGAAATCTTTATCCAGTAATGCAAAAATGTTTTACAGATATGGTGATTCGTTCCAGAGGTGGATATTCTTGGTATTAAAGGGGATAATTTTTTTTTTAACATTTTTTCCCTTTACTTAATAATGGGATCATGTGAATTGGACATGGGAAAATTGGCTACAAGTTCTTTTTACAGGCGAGGGTTGGCTCAAATCTTCAGATGGGCATAATTTCATATGGAGACACTCAGGAGGTAGGTACACCTGCCTCATGCTGTATGTTTCCTCGGCTGGCATTCCACAGTGGTCATTGATGTTCTGGGGTGGGATTTCCTTGAACGTCCACATCGAATTGGTTGTGCGATGAAGATCTCTGACTCCACAGAAGTAGCCAGCCCAAGTTGCTGCCATAAGGGTGGTGAGTGGCACGGCGTGGGGCGTCTCATACCAAAGCAGGCAGTTGTATTACTCAGCATTGTGCCAGTCTGTTCTGCTGTACGCAGCCCCAGTGTGGGTGCGCGGGCTACGAGCAGCAGACTGGGCAACACTCTTAAGTGCACAGAGGTCGGCTTTATTGGCCGTAACGAAAGCCTACCGAACAACCTCAACGGATGCCTTACAAATCATAGCGGGAAGGCCACCACTGGACTTACAAGCAAGGGCTATGACTGCCACCTGGGAGATAGCAAATGGACATCAACCCAGTATTCCTGTCACGAGCGCACAAGATGCAAGTAGATGGCTGCGGGAGGAGTGGCAGCGCTGGTGGGATACGTCGACTAAAGGTAGATATACCTACGCCATTTTCCCGAATGTTGAAAGGCGACTTGATACAAGATATGTCAGTGTAGATCACTGGATGTTGCAACTTCTGACTGGGCACAGCGACTTTTAGGCGAAATTGTTTAAATTCGGTCTGAAGCCCAGCCCATCATGCCCGTGTGGAGATCTGGAAACGGCTGACCATGTAGCCTTATTGTGCGAAATGTACATCATACCTCGCACGAGATGGCTACACGAAACGAATTATAACGTAGCAAACATGGACTCACTTTGGGGTATGATTGCTAGTAGAGCCGGGTTTAAGGCCACCCAAAAATTTTGGAGGGCCGTGATGAAGCAAAAAGGCTGGCCGGCCTAGCAAGCAGCGCCGCTCAAGCACCAAGACCATCGCTTAACACAGCTTAATAAGATTGCCATATCATTGCTCTTCCCCCATGTCCCAACCGGACGCCTCCGCGGGGCCCATCCTGGGGGCACATTTCGCCGCTAAGTTTCTGAAGGCAGAGATCACCATAAGAAGCAACTACAAAGCTACTCAAGGATTACCTCAACCAAACAAAAGCAAGAATCAACAAGTAAAGGAAAGGCCATACCTCCCCCACCTGAATATTTAACATACCTTTGAGCCGCCTCTGCGAGGCCCATCTCGGACACAGTTGATTGTCCACTGTGACGAAGAGTGCGACAGGTGGGGTTGAGATGCGACCGTCAGTCAAACACAAGGAATTAATAAGAGAACAAATAAGAACAAGATTGGGGAGAGTGAGGAGCATGTGTTATTATTATTATTATTATTGTCATTTATTAATATTAATGTTAATTTTTTTTATTTTTTTTATGCCCTCTCATTCTGACTCCTAAGTTCTATCAGCACAAAGCTGAAAGCCAATAAACTGAAAAGAGCCGTGGAGTCCTTACAAGACATAATCAAAGAACTTGTAGCGCCATTTGCCCCCCACATTGGTGAGAGATTCTTTTTACTACAGGATAAAGACAGACCTCATATAGCACATATGTGGATAACTATCTGAATGAGGTTGGAATTGAGTGAGAGAAATTGTGGCCAGCTTGAAGTCCAGATTTGAATCCAATTGAACACATTTGGGACAAACTTAAGTGATGAGTATGATGGCAAAACCCATGTCCTAAAACCCTAAAACAGTTAAAAACGGCCGTTCTTGATGAATGCGAAAAAATTCGTCAGGATTTTATCAGAAATCTTTTTTAAGGAATGCAAAGGCATTTAACGGATGTGATTCATGTCAGAGGTGGTTACTCAGTATTAAAGAGGATAAAAAATTGTTCTTTAATATTTTGCTTTGTTTTTGAATTTTTTTTACTCAATAATTGTTTAGAATTAGGTAATAAACATTTTCTTTTTAAATGTCTTATTTTTACTACCAAACCTATTTTTGGTAAGCAAAATATGCAAATAATAAATAATTATATTAAAATTTATTGGTAATGTCTAATGATTATTCAGAAATTGTAAGATGCTGTCTGGTGTGATGTAGGTTTCAGAAAAACATTTTCTTTACCGTGCCAATGTTTCGATCTTTATTGAGATCATCTTCAGGGCCTGGGATTTACATTGTTTAAATTTAACGCATCTCACGATTTCTAAATAATCATCGACTAACGGTCACTAAACACCACACATTTCTACACAAGGGTAATGTCTAAGTTTGTCCATCAGCGCCGTTTAAAATTTGTGGTGGTTGTTGGCATTTGTGTTGGTGAACACTTTAAATTTATTAGCACTTGATCACTCAAGTCGGTCTGTCTACTCTTTCGCAGATTCAGATGTCATTCCGACATGTTTCAACTCATGCCATCTTCAGTGAGGAACATAGTTTAAAACCGTACACTGAATATGACAAAAGGTATCAATTTTACTATCCAAGAGGTGTTAAATAATTCTGATGCTTATGTTAACACACACCAAAATGATCAGGATCAATAAAATGCTGACAAAAATATAAAAATTCAATTTTTGTAACACTGTAATATCAATTCTTATTGTTATATTTGATGAATGTTGAAAATTAGTAGGAGGTGTATGAACAAAAAAGATCTTATGGGCAAAGCAAAAACTTAAAAAATAGCTTTACATGTAGATTTTTAAAATAATATGTAAAAATTAATAAAATATAAAAAATAAATGAAAATGCATGTAACTTCATATTATGGATATGTCATATTTAATGTAAAGATGATCTATATTATATGGATTATTGAGCAATTAATACTCCAAAATAATAACATTAAACATTAATACTGCAATTAATTTTTCATGAATGAATAATAGTTAAAAAAACTTCTTATCAAAAATAGAAAATCAAATGGAAGAAAATTTTCAGTTTTTTTCTTTAATAAGACACAGCAAAATCAAATGATCATAATGCCATATATGTAGGATGTTCACCGCCACTACGTCAACGGAGGCCCTACATGGCGGGAACTCTGTCTCTCCCCTCTATCTGGACCCCAGCTGACAGTTTTAGTTGTTACCACCACGCGGTCCTACGAACACGTTTCTTTTTACGCTAATGTATTTTAATGTTAACTAGTTATCCTTTTACTTTTGTTTATGTGTTCTTTACCAATAAACTTTAAATCTTTATCTTTTTATTTGTGGGAGACCTTTAATTCCCTACATATATGACAAAAATTTATCATTAAAAAAGTTTTAACAATCTAATTTTATCTAATTAATACTAAATTTTATCAGCTTCTATTAATTATACACTTATATTAATACTCAATTAATTATACACAATTTTTTTCGAAATGAAAAATTGTGTATAATTAATTGAGAATCTAAATATTATTTTTACATTGAAGAGCAATACCATAAAATATCTCCAGGGGGGAAAAATGTTCTTTCTCTGAACACTTAATGCAATTACAGGCGGCTACATTACAAAGGTTGCTTATCGGGTTTCTCAAATAGGCTTAACTCCTTGAGCATCGGAATATCGGCTACTACTTCACTGCAGAAATTTGTGAAGTAAGTACATTCAAAGCACGATTTACATAAGTGAGGGAAGATGCCACCTAAAGACAAAGAAACTCTAAAACTCAAGAAAGAATTAGAAGATTTAATTAAGAAATGTCAGGTATATTTTTTAATAATTTTCAATCAATTAATTATTCTTTCTAAGGTCTTTGTTGGGATAAAAAAGTCAGTGTCACGAACGGGATTCGAACTCACGGCCTTTGGCTAAATACGCCACTGCTCTACCACTTGAGCTATCGTGACTTCGATCCACTCGGACACTAACTTCCCATTTCAACCTACAACCGTTCAAATTTTCCCTCTTTTTTTGCCATTTTCAAATGTCGTATAATCAGGATTATATTCTCAGCAACTTATGAAGTGGCCATGGAGAGCTGTTTACTGAAGTGATACTTCTTTTACTTATTAAATATTAATCCATTTACGTTTTAGTGGTCAATTGACCTAGTTACTTCTTTCAATTAATTATTCTTTCTTTGTAAGGTCTTGGTTGAGATAAAAATGTCAGTGCCACAAATGGGATTCGAACCCACGACATTCGGCTAAATACGCCGCTTCTCTACCACTTGAGCTATTGTGACTTTGATCCTCCCGGACACCAACTCTCCATCTCAACTTACAACCGTTAGAATTAGGTTGAGATGGAGAGTTGGTGTCCGAGAGGATTGAAGTCACGATAGCTCAAGTAGTTAGAGCAGCGGCGTATTTAGCCGAAGGTCGTGGGTTCAAATCCTGCTCGTGATACTGACTTTTTTACCTCAACCAAGACCTTAGAAAGAATAATTAATTGATGGAAAGATGTAACTTGGTCAATTGCCTACGAAAACGTAGATGGATTTTTTTAATATTAATAATAATAATATTTATTAGTTATATTAGTTAATATGAACATTCAATATTATAATTTGTAAATTATAATTATTAAAAAATTAGTGGTAAAGCCAATCCCTTAGTGTGTGTCAAAACTGATTGGTCCCATCATAAATTCCTTTGCAGGAAACAGAAAAAGCTTTTAAAGTTTTTTACAACTGGAACAACAAAAACAATGAGCAAAACTGAACTAGGCATTAAAGAGAAAATTTGGATTTTGTTATTTTGAACAGAACAAGTTTTGGCACAAACTATTTTTTTTTTTAAATTCAATAAAAAATGAATTTTTTTAAAATTTATTCTAGCATATTCTTTTCATATACCAAGAGAATACAAATTTTTGGAGACTTGTATTTCTAATTTTATACAAGTGGACAATAAAACAGCATCTACTATGTTCAGCACTACGCCATCTCAGCCGGTGGTAATGTGGAGTAATATATCACATCTGAAACTTCAAAAATAAGTCGAAACAAGGACAACACAACAAGACGGTATTCCAGATATGAAATTACAACTGAAGAAAACAACTTTTTTCCTTGTTCAAATGGCACAATATTCTTCAGTTGATAAATATATTTATTACACTCACTTGTCGTGAACAGACATTTCATAGAATCTAACAAATTAATGTTATTAATTACTGGGAGCTACCAATAACTATAACAATTAATTATGGTTTTTAGTTGAGATAAAAAAGTCAATGGCATGAGCGGGATTGGAACCCACGATCTTCGGCTTGATACGCCGCTGCTCTACCACTTGAGCTATCGTGACCTCATCTTGAGATACACGAGGCCACGATACCTCAAGTGGTAGAGCAGTGGCGTATCAAGCCGAAGATCGTGGGTTCGAATCCCGCTCGTGCCATTGACTTTTTTATCTCAACTAAAACCCTTAATTAATTGTAATATATTAATTGGTCAAGCGGACCACGAAATTAGTGAATTTAATAACTATAACCTTCATTTTTTAAACATGAAAAGACCAGTTCCTACCATCAGCTCATTGGCAAATACTTTTTAAATTCCAATTCACCTTCGTAATACAATTCTCTAACTCAGAAAATGACATTTGGAGGGTAAACCTGGAAGTCATGTGCATATAATATTTTATGAAAGCAGATTTATATAACTATAGATTGAAAATAAAAATGGACCCAAGACAATATATCAAGTATTCGGCGTATTTAGCCGAATGTCGTGGGTTCGAATCCCATTTGTGGCACTGACATTTTTATCTCAACCAAGACCTTACAAAGAAAGAATAATTAATTGAAAGAAGTAACTAGGTCAATTGACCACTAAAACGTAAATGGATTAATATTTAACAAGACAATCCCTTGTATATCAGACTTAACAGGTTTCCAATATGTCTATCCGTTTGCTTCGATCACACTTGCCTCCTTGGTATGATTCAAACCATTTGAATTGAAAAATTTAACTGTTTCAAGAAATGCACAAGTTAACAATTATTCACCGATTTAAAGGCTTTCAAAAAGTCAACTAAAAATGTCAATAGTCCTCCATATGTCAGTTTCAATAGTGCTGTACTGGAATTTTGTGATGACCTGATTGAAATTTGTTTAAATCAATTTTCAACATAATCAATTATTTGATCAGACACTCAATCCTATCCAGGTAAATAGAGATAGAGAGTGATTTAATTTTATGTCATTGTCTTTTTATCATGGTAGCCTATGCTTGTAATAATTTTTAGTGATCAAAATTTCACTTTGCATAAATATTTTAGTCTTAAGCATATTTCTTCTAAACTAACTTTAATTGTAATGGTTCGTAAAGGCGCAATCTTTATCCTGGCCCACTCCCTTTTTCATAATTCTTTGTCGCTCCTCAGCAGACCTGCCTGAACTCGTTCCATTTTATGTACATAACCAATATTCTACATAAATCCATCTTCAGTGAGTGTGTTGCAAATGCCATCTACAACTGGAAGGCAAAACAGATTCTTCTTTTTCTCCTTAATGAGGGCAACCGCCACAATTGTAATGGGGATTTCCTTCTGGAAAACATCTATTTTCCGGAATTTCATTCAGTATTTCATTCTTGTTTAAATATCCTTTTACATTACACAAAATAATATAGACTTGCATAGATTACATTTTATTATAAATGTTTCTTTTGAAGGATGATCAGAATAAAGTAGCAGATGCAAAAATGGAAGATGTCTGCTCCAGCGTTGCAACAGCACCAAAAGTACGCTTGACAACAAAAAGAATGCTAAAGGGGCATATCAACAAAGTGAACTGCGTTCACTACAGCGGTGACAGCAGGTTTGTGTAATTACAAAGGAAATCGAAATATAAACAATAGTAAATTTTATTGGTTTAATAATCATCATTTGTATTGTATCATTTGTTAGTCCTAACAACTGACACTGTACAAATGATAAAAAATGGAAAATAAGAAAGAAAAGAAAAAGAAGGCCATAATTATAATTACAAGACTTGATAATTAATTTCATTAAATGACACACATAAACAAATAACTGTACAATGTATACACATAACAATACAAATTATTACAATTAATTAAGGTTTTTAGTTGAGATAAAAAAGTCAATGGCACGAGCGGGATTCGAACCCACGATCTTCGGCTAGATACGCCGCTGCTCTACCACTTGAGCTATCATGACCTCGATCCACTCGGACACCAACTTCCCTTTATCTCAACTAAAAACCTTAATTGTAAAATTGTATTAATTGTAATATATTAATTGGTCAAGCAGACCATAAAATTAGTGAATTTAATACAAATTATGTTGTTGCTCAAATTTACAAATAAATATTCAATCATCCAACATTTGTTTAAATTAGGCATATTGTCACTGGATCATTGGATGGAAAATTAATAATATGGGACACTTGGACAGGGAACAAAGTGCAAGTTATACCACTGCGGTCATCCTGGGTGATGACTGTAGCTTTTGCAAAGTCAGGAAGCTTTGTTGGTGAGTCCAAATATATATTTATCTATGTTGTCTCATTATTTTAGATAAATTCGTTTATCAAAGTTTTAATCTTTTTCTAAAAGCCTGCGGAGGTATGGATAACATGTGTACTGTCTATGATCTGAACAACAGGGATGCGTCTGGGATTGCTAAAATTACAAAGGAACTGATGGGCTATGAAGGATTCCTTTCATCTTGTAGATTTGTAGATGACAACACCTTGATTACAGGCTCTGGAGATATGAAAATGTAAGCAAAACAGAAAAATAGTTCTTTATTTTTAGAGTTATACGTTGACTTTTTGCAAGTTTTATCGTCGAATATCTTACAGCTGTGTTTGGGATTTGCCAACCGGTAAAAGGACAACTGAGATTGAAGGTCATGCTGGCGATGTTGTGAGCATATCGCTATCTCCTGATATGAACCAGTTTGTAACGGGAAGTGTCGATAAAACATGTAAGCTCTGGAATTTTAAAGATTGTGAATGCAAGCAGGTCTTCTTCGGTCATGAAGCCGATGTCAATGCAGTTTGTGTACGCTTATTAAAAAGATGACTTAGGATCGTTCAGTAATATGTCAAAATTACAGTTTCACCCAAATGGGTACAATTTCGTCACGGCGTCTGAAGACAAGACGGCTCGCCTCTTTGATATAAGGTCTGATCAGCAAATCGCAGTGTACAAGCCCCTTGGGGTCAGTCCTAGTTTCACATCCTGTGGCTTGTCTCTCTCAGGAAGATTCATCCTCTGCGGTTCTGATGATAACAATGTTCACATATGGGATACTCTTAAAATGGAACATAATGGTAATCAAATGTTAGTAAATATTAATATTTTTATAACAAAAATACTTAATTTTAGGAATTCTCAGTGGTCATGAGAACCGTGTCACATCATTGTGCGTGGCACCAAATGGGATAGGCGTTTCAACATGTTCTTGGGATAATAATGTCAGAGTCTGGGGATAATTGTTTCAGTACAAAATGATTGATAAACAAATTATTTAAAATTGCATTTTTCTTATTGCTATTACTGTTTTTGCTTGTATTTGCATAAATTATCAAGTTGGTATCACCATAAAAAATAATCCCTTTTATATAACAATAATGGTAAATAAAAACGATTTTGAATTGAAATTCCCCCAAACCTAATTTATTTTCAGTGTTTGAATCATGAACAATCCGATAGTTCTTTTAAGTAGAACATCCATTCTACAAAGGATTTATTGAAACAACCATGAGAAACATGTTAGAATGAAATACCACATAACAAAGAAAATATATATTTATAAAAATAAATATAAAAACATATCACAGAAACAAATACTCTATGATGAAAACTAAATTATAAAATAATCTATATTGTTTTACTAATAAATCTGTAACACTATAAGGACAAGTAAAAACTTTTTAAATTACCTTTTTTACATACTTCTAATATTAAAATTAAATACAACCTTAAAATCATTACTTTGATAATGGATACACTTGGTTTAAAATGTTAGAAAGCTGTGTTGTGAGATTCCAAAGGAAAACAATGTCATACTACATCTAGAACAGCACAAAAATCATACTAAAATTTGTTTTTGACGATTCATTTTTAATTTTATGTGCATCAATATAAACATTACAAGATTCTAAAAGTTTCCAAAAATGAGATGATTAATCATTTAGATCATTTGAATTGGAATGTAGGAACACAATAGCAATAAGGATTTACTTCAGTTTAACAGAAATTCTTTTTAAACGTGTCGCATTTACCACATTCATTACTGATTTGTACAGAGACTCCTGAAATACAGAAATCTTTTTTTTACAGATCTAAAATCTATTTAGGTTGATAAATGACTTAATTCAAATTTTCTTTAACAAATTGCCTTTTTTTGGGCACGACTTTCTTGTACGATGTCCTTATATGGGGAAGGTCAAGTCAGGCAAACCAGCAAAATCTACTGTTTCCACTCATTATTTAAGTACAATCATTAATCAATTTTTAAAAATATTATGATGAGGTAGTATATAAATTAATAAAAAATTTAAATTTACATTGCATTTACTTTAAATCTATTATTTATACATCAAATTTATTTGAGATAATTAAAACAGTTAAAATAAATTGTAAAACAATTAACATGTAATATTTATACATGTTCGATAAAATGTTTTCAAAGCATATTAATAAAATTAAAAAAATCTGTTCTTTTGGTAAAAAATTTTCAACTAATTATAAATTCAGTAATTGTTTCCATATTTTCTGCTTATTAACAATTATTTACAAAATACTTACATATTTATTAATTATTTACAATTAATAAAAAAATAAACCAAACAAAAATCCCCAAGGGAGCAAAATGCCAAAAAATGAATAAAGAAATTTCTTTGACATGGTCAAATGAAAGTATTTTATAGATAAAAAAAGGTTTTACCATTTTTGTATGACATGATAAAAAAAAAATTACTTACGGGGAAAAAAATTTATTTATTTATTGTAAAAATGTTCAAAAGATCAAATCGAAAAGTGGTCTTCAAAACAACTTGTTAAAGCAATACTAAAGGTCTGTGAAACTAATTCGATTCGAAAAAATACCACCACAGCCTGTAACAAGCTTTGAAACGGGAGGTTTTCTAGAAGAAGTGTCGTATTCGTACAGCATAATAGACCCTTCCCCACATATGGATATTGTGTCAAAAAACGCCTGTAACGAATGAGTTAAAAATTGTAATAAATATAAAATAAATTAAAACCCAATTTCCCCTACTAAGACAAGAGGTAATTTTATATGTACATCAGTTTAAAATTTTGCGGTTTAATTCATGCTATTTCCTATCACATTGTGATCCTAGTGCAAGTGCACTGATTTTCAATTAATATACAATCGTGTTTTAATACTATTCACACAAACAGAAAATAAATTTTTATCGCATTATATAAATAAAAAAATAATGATTCTAAAAATAACTGTGTTCTTTATGTAGCCACATCCTAACATATTTCTTCATTCCACAATTTATTTTAAATAAGTAAAATAATAGATTTAAAATTAGAGAAAAAATAAGAAAATATGTATACTAAAGGATGCTTTAGTATTCTTATAGCAGTTTAACAAAGAGTAAACTTATGCATGAGCCACAAGCGATGCCGACTCCTAGAAAAGCTGCTAGCATGGTTGAAGCTACTTCTTGTTCGTGAGAAGCCACAATTCTAAAAACAAAAAGACAAAAATGTAAGATATAAGCACAAAGCAACAACAGTAATTTACAGTACTTAGGAACTGAGATGAATGTTATATTAGCTAGATATCCGTTAGACAGACCAAAAATAATAATAATTATGATATAGATTAGATCTGATGATATGAGAACAGGCAAGTTCTGCCGAGGTTGTGCATTGCAGAACATGACAAGAGGAATGAATATTGTCCTTACAATGCTTGTCACAGCGATAATCCAACTTTTTTTTTCTGGCTGAAAATCAGTAATAAAAAAATTGAAAAAAAAAGTCACGGTATAACTTAAAAAAATAAAACATTACCCATTGTAAGTAGCCTGATATGATTCTTCCACTGTAGTCGCACACACTGTATAAAAGAAATGTCACAACTGGTACAAAATAAATATCTGGAAAATTATGACATGTTATAAAATTGTTTGATAAGTAATTTCATTTTAAGATACCTGTCCAAGGTGTGCTTCTAGTGTCCATGGATTTCACTAAGACAGTTATTGAGGGATATACACTGAACATTACAACAAAGCAATACCAAAGGGACATACCAAGCACCCATATCTGAAAATCACAGTTATTACATTTTTTGATGTAAGCTAGTGGAAAAAAATCAAATGATGCTAATGTATTGAAATATAAAAAATATAATTATACAAAAAACCATTTGTCTACCTATCCTGGTTTGGTCTTTCTGACGCGTTTCAGCAACCCGCCATTTCAGAGTTAGGTCTGGGCCACAAACCGAGCATTGAAAATGGCGAAATTCGTGTGATATCAAATCAGAAAGGACAGGCAGTCCAAAATGATTGGTAATGACTACAGGTTTAACAGCCCATAGACCACTTGGAGAAAATTTGAATGGTTGAGATGAGGAATTGGTGTCCGAGGGGATCGAAGTCACGAGTGGTTAGAGCAGCGGCATATTGAGTCAAAGGATGTGGGTTCGAATCCCACTCATTAAACTAATTTTTCATCTCAACCAAAAACCTTGGAAAAAAAGAATAATTAATTGGAATAATTAATATGGTCAATTATGGCCAGTAAGCAAATATGAATTAAGCTAGTTATTTATTTGATCAGTTGTCCAACTACTGCAACTTTATGTTTTCCAGGTTCATGAGAAACATCCCATGGCTCCCGTCTGGGTCTGTGACACCTTCAACGTTATTATTTATTTGACTAACTGGGTAATTATTGCTGGGTCAGGTTTCCCATCACGTCACTCTCTTCTGTGCTGTGACACTCTTTGACAAATTGCTTAATTATTGCAGAGTTATGTTTCCCAGATTGGTAGGGACATCACAGTGTTCCTATCCCTTCCGATTTACAGCCTTTTTTGTGTGGTCATTTAAAATATTTTTTTATTATTCTTATTTTAACATGTACACTTATTCTAAGACGGGGACTGGCTTACAGTAGTATGTATAGCATTTTTCAGTCAAATGGAACTTTTTTTTCAAACAAATGAAACCTTTTTCCAAGCAAATGAAACCTTTTTTCAAGCAAATGAAACTTTTTTCAATCAAATGAAACCTTTTTTCAAGCAAATGAAACTTNTCATTTGATTGAAAAAAGTTTCATTTGCTTGAAAAAAGGTTTCATTTGATTGAAAAAGTTTCATTTGCTTGAAAAAAGGTTTCATTTGCTTGGAAAAAGGTTTCATTTGTTTGAAAAAAAAGTTCCATTTGACTGAAAAATGCTATACATACTACTGTAAGCCAGTCCCCGTCTTAGAATAAGTGTACATGTTAAAATAAGAATAATAAAAAAATATTTTAAATGACCACACAAAAAAGGCACTAAAAATAGTTTCATTTGCTTAGGAAAAAGTTTTCTTTTGATTTATTTTTTTTACAAGGGTTAGCCACAGCAGAAGTTATATAAACCCTCAGGGTGCCGGTGTTTTTGAAAAAAAGCCCATTTGTAAGTATGTCAGGTTTGAATGCAGGGCCGCTGGGTTCGAACCCAGGACCTTGACCTTACAGTGATGAACGCCGTGTAAACGCCTAAACCGTTGCGTCCACCGATGCCCTTATTTTCATTTGATTAAAAAAAAAGTTTCATTTGGTTGAAAAAAAAAGTTTCATTTGGTTGGAAAAAGGTTTCATTTGATTGAAAAAAAAAAGTTTCATTTAACTGAAAAATGCTAAATAACAATTAAAATAATGGCATATAGTTTATGAATATAATTAGTGAATTCTGTTAGATAATTCACTTCATTATAATAATTTAACATTATTATATATAATAATTTACCTTTGACAAGATACCTAAGTAAGAAATATCCCTCACAATGGGGGGACTGGTTTCATTATTTAAAACCGGTTCATACTGGATTGATCCTTGTGATGGCAGTTCCTTACTATGATATTTAAAAAATATCTGAAACAGAAGAAAATAAATAAATGATGAAATTAATAATACGAATGTAAATATTTAAAAACAACTCACAGTAGAGGCAAGGAACATATAAGAAAATATAGCTACTATGATGAATACATCTGCCATGATAAAATAAACGAGAGCACTGACAATTGGGGATACGCCAACTGATAATGAAACTATTTCTACTACTGCTGCCATTATTCCGCCAAGAGCCTGACCGCTGACCGTCCCTGAGATGTACTTAGACGGGAAACGACCCACTACTCCAAAAACCGCACTTTGAAGTATTGCACTTGCAACTAAAAACCATTGGAAAGTAATAATCTTTTAAATATTCATGTTTTAGCTAAAATAAACTGACTGTTTAAAACTATTACGATGCCTAGCGTAAGCAGAAAAAATTCTTCTTGCCCTGAAAAAGTTGTTGAAAAAATTAAATCTGGTAATTTTTTAAAATATTTATTATAAAAACTTACATGAATCTGTGTTTATTTTTACAAAAATGGTCGTAATGATAAAAAGCACAAGCATGGTCAAAAGAGAACCATACATCCTTATGTTCAATGAAATTCTGCAATTTGAACATTTTTAAAACTACAATTTTTAGTATTCAAAGATGAACGACCTACTTGTGGTTAATAACAGGGTTTATTATTAAGAACAGAGTGCTCGGTACTGTAGAAGCGAGAGTCATGTAAGGAGTGAAGCTAGCTTGCAATTTTGATCTTCCACTCTCGTTCAAGATCATCGATGCATTTAATGCACGAAATTTATACATCCAATACTGAAAAGGAAATAAAACATTTCATTACTAATTCCAATAGGCACTTTTTAACTTTTAACACAAAATACTTCCAAATGGAACATTTTAAAAAAAAACCTAGACATAAGAATGATTTTAATAAATTTAAAAAAAAAATCACCTCTTCAGCAGTAATGAAGAAAAACCACGGCAGGAGGATTATCGTGCCCAGAATGTAGAATATCAAATAGCCAATGTTGTACCTTAAAACAATCAATTTTTCAAACTGACCAGGCCAAATAGTAAAAAACCTCACCTGTCCAATGGTTCCCACACGTTGAAAAGAGGTCTTGTATCCTTGATGTTGACTTCTTCATCTTCCTTCCTTATTGCTATTGGATCTTCGTCAAAATCGCTTTCAGTGTCACTCTTTTGAAGGAGCGGCCTGGTGTTGGTCGACAAATCCATGGCTGGCCGACAAAACATACACGACTCAAGTATTTACTTCTATATTAAACTTTCATTTTCAATTTCCTTTTTGCTTTAATTAAGTTGGGGTACTTTTTAAATTGAAAACAGCTACAAAAAAGAAAATATTAATTACAAAGTAATAAAATTAAATATACATGATTTTTTGATTACTTTTACAATATTAACTGAATTGCAAATACACTGTTGGACAAAATTAATGAACCACCATTAAATTTGAATCTATCTAGGTTTATTCATATTCACTAATTTTGTTGTCCGCTTGACCAATTAATATATTACAATTAATTAAGGTTTTTAGTTGAGATAAAAAGTCAATGGCATGAGCGGGATTCAAACCCACGATCTTCGGCTAGATACGCCGCTGCTCTACCACTTGAGCTATCGTGACATCGATCCACTCGGACACTAACTTCCCATCTCAACCCCACCTTTTGAATTTTCCCTCCTTTTTGCCATTTATTCATATTTTGCATACTAAAAACAAGTTTGGTTGTAAAAATAAGACATTTAAAAAGAAAATGTTCATTACCTAATTCTTTAAAAAAATTAAATTACAAAAAAAATTATACTATCTCCTCCTCTGGCACGAATCATATCCGTTAAATGCCTTTGCATTTCTTAAAAAAGATTTCTGATAAAATCCTAAGGAATTCTTTCCCATTCATCAACCACAGCAGTTTCCAACTCTTCTAGAGTGTTAAGAGCTGGGTTTAATCATCCTACTCGTTGTTTAAGTTGGTCCAAAATGTGTTTGATTGGCTTCAAATCTGGACTTCGAGTTGGCCACACCGAGGACTCAATTCCAACCTCATTCAGGTAGTCATCCACAATATGTGTTCTATGGGGCCTGACTTTATCCTGCATTAGCAAGAATCTTTCACCGATGTGGTGGGAAAAATGGCAATACATGTTCTTCAATTATGCCTTGTAAGAGGTGTAAGTACCTCTGTGAAGTTAGTGATATTCCTCGCACAACAACCAAAAAAATGCCGCTTGAGAACATCAATGGCCCACTGTGGAATACCACCTGAGGCACCATACAAGATGAGGCATACTTTTCTCCTGACCATCTCCATATGAAATTTACCAAAAATAGGTTTAGTAATAAAAACAAGACATTTAAAAAGAAAATGTTCATCACCTAATTCTAAACAATTATTGAGTAAAAAAAAAAATTCAAAAACAAAGAAAAATATTAAAGAACAATTTTTTATCCTTTTTAATACCGAGTAATCACCTCTGGCACGAATCACATCCGTTAAATGCCTTTGCATTCCTTAAAAAACATTTTTGATATTTCACACCGAAAATCATGAGGAATTTTTTCCCATTCATCAAGAACGGCCGTTTTTAACTGTTTTAGGGTTTTAGGACATGGGTTTTGCCATCATACTCATCAATTAAGTTTGTCCCAAGTGTGTTCAATTGGATTCAAATCTGGACTTCGAGCTGGCCACAATTTCTCTCACTCAATTCCAACCTCATTCAGATAGTTATCCACATATGTGCTATATGCCTGTCTTTATCCTGCAGTAGAAAGAATCTTTCACCGATGTGGGGGGCAAATGGCGCTACATGTTCTTTGATTATGTCTTGTAAGTACCTCTGTGGAGTCAGAGATCTTCCTCGCACAACCAATTTGATGTGGATGTTCAAGGAAATCCCACCCCAGAACATCAATGACCACTGTGGAATGCCACCTGAGGAAACATACAGCATGACCTTCCTCCTGAGTGTCTCCATATAAATTATGCCCACCATGCCAACTATTGCCTCATCTGTAAAAAGAACTCGTCCCCAAACTTCCAATGTCCAATTCACATGTTCCTGGGCAAATTGCCACCTGGAGGTCCACGAGCCGGGAGATGGGCCATGAGATTATTTTCATTGAGCCTTCTTCTTACAGTCCTGGAGGAAATCAAAACATTTCAGACTTGTCTTATCAGATTTCTCATTTCCCCTAATGCTGCGGTTTCATACAGCCTAATGATGGTTGAACTTATCGTCTCTCTGGTCTGTAGACCTAGGTTGGCTCTGTCCTGGGCTTCTGGTGAGAAGCCCTGTTTCTCTGACCCTTCCTATTGTTGAGTGATTTACACTCAAGTCTCCTGGTGACTTCTTGCTTGCTGCATCCTTTCTCTAACAATGTTATGACCTTGACTGTCATACTCACTCTAGAGCCATTGAAAAAGGCTTAAGAATATAAATAATCCATTATATTTAGTGGTCCGATTGACTTCTTTCAATTAATTAATCTTTTTATGTTGGGTTTTGGTTGAAATTAAAAAGCTACTGTCACGAGTGGGATTTGAACCCACGTCTTTCGGCTAGATATGCTGCTACTCTACCACTTGAGCTATCGTGACTTTTTTACCTCAACTAAAAACTACTACCATTTATTTATTTATATTATGTATTAATGAAATATTAAATTCATTTTATTTAGTGGTCTGATTGACCAAATTATATCTTTCAATTAATTAATCTTTTTATGTTGGGTTTTGGTTGAAATGAAAAAGCTAGTGTCACGAGTGGGATTCGAACCCACGACCTTCGGCTCAATACGCCACTGCTCTATCATTTGAACTATTGTGACTTTGATCCACTCTTACAACCTTTCGAATTTTCCCTCCTTTTCATTTCAACCCAAACCTTACATAAACAGATTAATTAATTGAAATAAGAATAATATCAAATGAATTTCATTTTTGCTGGAATTTTTGAACAACTGTTCTCGATGAATGGGAAAGAATTCCTCATGATTTTATCAGAAATCGTTTCTAAGGAATGCAAAGGAAAACAGACTTGATTCATGCCTGGGGTGGAAATACTCAGTATTAAAGACGACAAAAAAAAAATTCTTTACTCAACACTTGCTTTAATAATTTTAATAATTTTTTAATAAGTTTTAATAATTTTCTTTTTAACTAGTAATAAACATTTTATTTTTAAATTACTTATTTTTACAACTAACCCTATTTTTGATATGAATAAACCCAAATAACTTAAAATTTAATGGTGGTTAGTTTATTTTGTAAAAAAAAAAAAAGATTTTGGATTTCTGTGCTGAACCAATAAATAAATTTAAACAATTTTATAAGTACTGTGATGCAAAAGTAAATTTTAATTAATTAAAGTTAATTTTTTTAAATGTAACTGTTATAACGAATATTCAAGGAATAACATTTTAATATTTCTATAATAAAATAAGCAATATTGAGCAAATAAAATAAATGAAAATAAGCATTATACCAAAAAGGTAAAGACCAAAGTCCTTCAGTCTTGAGAACAATAGAGCTTAAAAATAAATAATTGACAAATGCTTAAATCTTTTAATAAGTTGAATGGCATAAAAAAATTACTTGAGTGTCGTCGGGTCAGCAGTCATAACTCAGTTGTATGGACATCCATTGTGCACGTACCAAAGTGGACGAAGATCGCCCCAACAGAGGGTTGACTATTCAATATTCATTGAGAAATTTCTTCCCCGATCTTTTCTTTACGTTAAAAGGATTACATTTTTCCAATGTTAAACTTTATTGAAAAAAAAAGCAAGGTCGAAAAGCACTAGTAGACTCGTCGGCAAGCAACGTCCGTCGAGTAGCGCTACGTTTTATGACGTCGAGCCTGCCACGCTCTCGTATAAATAAATTTTTCATTTTCCTTGAACAAAAGTAAAAATATATAAATAAAAATCAAACTTTTGCAAAATTATATCTTATTAAAAACGTAAAAAATCCTGCCTAACAAGTTTTCATAAAAGCTAGGATCACTACAGCATCATGATTTTCTTTTCTTTTCAATAAATTACGTACATTTCAATTTTTTAAAAATTTAGCGTTTATAAACATACTAAAGAATAAAGAACTAATCCTATTTTAAAAATTAGTTCTTTATAAAAAAAAAATACCAATTAATATTATGGTAATTAAACATGAATAACATCAGGGATGAAAGGTAATATTTATACTAATTTATCTGCAAAAAAATATATCCATCAATGTTTATTTATTTATACATACAAGTATTTTGAGATTATTTTTATTTTCATATTAATTAATATTATTGTATGGATTTCTCAGAAATCATTGGTAAACTCCAATTGTATGTACTTACCACCTCAGAAATGTGAAAATATTTTTTATTGAATATAAAAGAACAAATTTTTCATTAAATTCCCCGAAGCATTGAATAATGATAGAATGATACCTTATTTAATTTTCCGATCCACATTAAAACGATAGTTACTTAAAGCATAATAATTTTATTTAGTAAAAAAAATGTACTATGTAAGTAGTTATAATGCTTTATTATATTATTTTTCTATAATTCTTAGTCGTTATAATTATATAGACAGGGCGTTAATTAAATCTTTGTTATTTTATTTAAGAGGATTTTATAGTCTTTTTCATTTATGTATAGTATAGTGTTTATTAATGTTGAGTTAGTTATAATCATTGTATTGTATATATTTTTTTCTCCTTACTTAAAATAAAACTAATAAAAAAATAATAGTAATAATATATGGATGCTTTTACAAATAGTATAAATTACAAGGTTATTAACAATTAAAGTAGTACATAAACAAAATTTTTAAAAGAACAAAACAACAACAAACAATAATAAAAAAACAATAAACTATATAAATATTTTTATATAGTAATATATAATATTTTATATAATAGAAGAATTATACTTTATGTAATACAACTATATCTATTTCAAAACAATCTCTAAAATTATCGCCTTTAATTTATGTTTAAATGCATTAAAATTTAGTTGAAAAAAATTCATATTTGAACATATTTTATTTCCTTTTTTCATTATTCTATTTATTGGTGAATAAAATATGTATGTTGTTTTACAAAAGGGTATTCTGAACATGTACTGGTACTTTTTAAAAAATTCCGCTATTTTATTTATTTTATTAAATTGGTGAAAAATAATTTATCTATTAGTGTTT
Organism: Cimex lectularius; assembly: GCF_000648675.2. Lineage (NCBI taxonomy): Eukaryota > Metazoa > Arthropoda > Insecta > Hemiptera > Cimicidae > Cimex > Cimex lectularius. The sequence goes on along the minus strand of NW_019392672.1, from coordinate 651,102 downwards.
TTAGTATTTTTGATATTTTAATTGTTGTTATTTATATATTATTTATTTATTATCACGGATTTATAAACATCTACATATGTACCTGATAAAGAAATTGTAAACTAACTCAGCCCTGAAGATGTTTACAAATGGCATGAAGTTGGGAGTGTATATGTATATCTTAGGGTATTTATATTTATTTCATAGTTATATTTAGATGTATATCTCATTTTTCAAAAAATTTCCTTGAGCTAATTGCTAATGCAAAGGCAAAAAATAGAAAAATCTATCTAATTTATAAATCTCTATGTAAAAACAAACATAACCATTCATACTAAAAATGGTAGGGGTTAGTTAGATAGTATTAGTTACTACTATTATTATTATATTACTACTATTATTATAGTATTAGTTACTACTATTATTATTATATAATATTATATTACTACTATTATTATAGTATTAGTTACTACTAACATTAGTTCAGAACATTTGGCAAAACTTAAAAAAATATCTCCGAATGGCTCTTCTGTTTCCTTCATTTGGATTCATTTCGGGATTAAGGGAAATGAGCTAGCTGACAACGCAGCCAAAGTTGCACAGAACAATCCTACCATCTCAGTTTTAACAAATCCTGAATATATAAAGTCTTTCAAACTACAATTAATTGAAAATTGGGAAAATCAGTGGAAACAAACCACTTCCAACAAATTACAAAATATAAAAGAGACTGTTAAACCTTGGGAAACATCTTTCCAAACTTCCAGGCGTTACTAGGTCGTACTATGTCGATTATGAATAGGGCACACAAATATGACCCGCAGGCACCTCATGAAAAATCTATACCACCAACATGCCTTGCCTTCGTGGTGATCAATTAGATGTATTACTCGTACTTGCACCTCCTTCCTTTTGTCTGAGGAGGGCTCATTACCCTAAAATCCCCTGGACTATAAAAGAAATGTTAGGGAATGAACAGAAAAAAAATTGATCAAGTCTTTGAAATGAAAGTCTAAAAATGAGAAATCTTTATAAACTTATATAAATTTCCATAATTTCCAATAAACAACTGGTAGTACAAAGGCGATGATAAATGTTGATGTTTTTGGCCTAATTAAAAAAGAAAAACTTGATCATAAATTCTTTAAAACAGTAGAAATTTTATTTTTTATAACTAAGGTATGTTATAAACATGCTAATAATTGTGTAGTGTTTATTATCTGAAACTGGTACAAGACACTAGTTATTTTGTAAAATCTGTGAATATTTACAATTTTTTGTATATTTATGTTTTTGTTGATTGTTGTATGATGTTATAATTGCAGTATAAAAAACAAAACAGTGGAACGAAGTGGGGTGCCAGACCCAAACTGTGACGGTGCTAATTATGATAAGCCCTGATGACAATGCCGTCTGCACTCGGCGGGTGACCAGAGGTTTTAGATTTTTAGTTGTCATCGGAAGTGTTTTGTAAACTGATCGGTTGCGTCCTGTGACCTGCCTCTTCCTCCGTTTCTAGGCTGTAGTCGTCAGCATCAGGATGACGGCGGCCAAAGACGCGAACCTGGTGAAAATCGCCGTCGAGATGGTGAACCAGACGCCGCAGCTCATAGTCTTCAACCAGAAGCAGACCCTGGTGTCCATCATCCAGGAGCTGTGCAACGGGTGGGGCCTCTCAGAGCCGGACCAATACGCCCTGCAGTTTTCAGAGAAGAACAATTCAAACTATATCACGGAGAAGAACAGAAACGAAGTCAAGAACGGCTCTGTCCTCAAGCTCACGTTTTCACCCTTGAAGACGGCCAGCGACATACTGCAGGTGCTCATGATGTTTCATAACGTCTCAATAACTTTTCTGGATAATGGAGTTACAAGCAAGGCAAAACTTATGTAGCATTGATTGTCTGTTCCACAGCCTTTATTCACATGAGCAGATATCTCTGAGCAGTTGTCAGATTATTTAAAACGACCATAGCCGAGTTTACCTTACATACGAAGTTCACAATAAGTTGGCTTCAGATGTTTTATTCACCGATGGTGCCGAACATTTGCCAAGTCTTTTGGCATTTGCCAAATAGAATGCCTATGTATATACATATGCAGGGTTCATAAAACCAGCCAGTTTGTGCAATTTTATTTGTATTTGCCAAGTGCCGTGCGAGTCCTCAATGCACTGTCAATTGTGATGGGCATCAGTGAAATTTTCATTGCTGCAGCTGCGGTAATGTTTTTGTGTAATGGGTGATCACAAATCAGTCCCAAAATACTGTTGCTTCATGTTATTTTCGATCCTTTTCCTCGCATCAAAAACCTTGTTCTGATTTTTGTGATTCGGAAGAGAAGACGCTGATACAGATTGTGGAAGACTGTTGGACGAATCCATTCCTAACCAACAGTAACAACAGTATGTTGTCATTAATACATCTATACCAGTTAGGAATTGTTTATTCTTGAAAAATAAATAGCAGTAAATAGAATTGGATGATTACATTTGATGTACGTACAGTACAGTTAATTACATGTGTGGATGCTTCAAGTTTGGCTTCTTCATGAATATTTGTGCACTTTGAAGCAGACAAGGAAACCGACAATTAGACGAGTACTGAATATAGTTGCTCGGCGAATAAATGAGCACTCCTCCCCACTGGACAGAATTTGGCGAACCTTTACTCGGCATTCGGGGAATCTCGCGTGTCTGGAGCCACCTGTATACTTAAGGTACACGTTGAGGCGACGAGACAGGTCTGTTAGTGTGAAGTACACAGTCCTTGGCAACATTGGGAATGAGTCTTACAAGAAATTTGAAACCATTTACTAAAAATTTATGTCAATTTATAGACATTCCGTAAAGTTGTTTTGCCTGATGATTAACTGAAAATAGGTCGAAAGGTTGAAAAACATTTTTTTTTCATTCAGACTATACCAACAACTAGATTATTCATGAAACCCACAGTTAGATGCATTAGTATTAATTCTAGACATATGCAGCTATTTGACAATTGCTGAATAATAAACTATGATTAGCGAGGGTACTACCTCTCCCTAATGAAAACATGTGTACTAATGCATCTACCCTAAATCATAAGACAAACACTTTGAGCCCTGAAGATGATCTCAATAAAGATCGAAACGTTGGCACGATAAAGAAAATGTTTTTCTGAAACCTACTTCACACCAGACCGCATCTCATGATTTCTGAATAATTATCGATTAATGTTCTCTAATCACCACACTTTTTTTTTTTAAGTTGTGGGGAGCATCAGGAATGAAGTATTTCAAAAAAACACATTTTTTTGCCAAAGTTTCGTCCTTTCATTGGGTCATCTTCAGAGCCTGGGTGAATTACAAAACATATGAAACGTTGTGGGGAAAAACAGGCTAAGTACACGATTTGTTTTTCCAAATGAAAATTTATCCATATTGCAAAAATATTTTCAATATTTAATTTTTGATTTGATGTGAAAGGTGTTTAAATTTAATAGCTGTATTTTTCATTAAATTTTTAAGAACAGCCTAGTGCTTCAAACATAATGGTAAATCGATTTTTTGCTCTCCTGTAAAATTTAGAAAAATGGAGATGTACTGTTTTTCCCCTGACCCCTTCATATGTTGATTTAAAAAATAATTATAGAATATTGATGTAAATAATATAAATTTTGAACCAAATATTTCATACTTACATACAGTGTGGTGCTATTCTTGTAGTGTCATGTTTGTAAATACAATAATATTACACCACACTCTATGTGAGTATGAAATATTTAGTTTAAAATTTATATTATTTCCTTCTGCATTCTATAATTATTTTTTCCAATTAACATAAGCTTTGTAATTCATACCTGGATAAAGGTCAAAACGTTGGCTGGCAAAACAATGAAAAAGGTGTTTTTCTAAAATAGTTCATTCCTAAACTCACTACCTCAACAATTTATGCAACGTAATGTCAAAAGAAAACTGAAAAATTTGGGGAAAAAAATATTACAAATGTTCAAGCACACGCTTCCACTACTGACCATTTAACACATAACAAAAATAAGTACAATTGATAAAATAATAAACAGACCAACTAGTTAAGTTCATAAATTGACAAAATGCATCAAACAAACGAAACCAGTATGGAGTGTCACCGAAGGTCCTAAAAACCACAATTATTAAGCTAAAATTTATTAATTATTTACTGGAGGAAAGCATTTTTCAAAGGACAAACCAATATTAGTAAAATTATGATTAAAATAAAGCATATTTATTTTTACATCGGAGGACTTTACAGATTGTACTTGACAGTTTTAAATCAGGTACAGGTGTAAATAAAGTAATATAACAATCATAAAAGGCATAACAATTTATTTTCTGAAAATCCCGCAACAATTTGCTGATATCGACCTTATGAAAGTGGTTTTTGTCATAAAATAAACTCATTCCTATCTAAATAATATTTTTTGGCGGGTTAGAATATGCAATATGTAATGTTTTGTATGTTAATTTTTTTATAAGACAAATTGACATATGTATTTTAAAATATAACAATAGCCAACAATAATCGCTGTAAGGTAAAGGTCCCAGGTTTGAATCCAGCAGCCCTGCATTTGAACCCGACATACTTTACACGGGCTTTTTACCATCTGCATCCCAAGGGGGGGGGGAACAAAAAAAAAACTGAGGAACTTGAGAGAAAAGAACTTGTGATTTTCTCTAGATTGCGAATGGGTCACATCAGGCTAATCCATAATAAGCTTTTAATAAGCAACAATCTTCCAACTTGTCCTCGATGTTTGCGAAGTGGAGAACGTATCATTCTGACAGCAAAACATATTTTGGTCGACTGTCGCACTTTGCAACCCTTTAGGCAAAGGCTCAACCTTTCGAGTGATTTACAGGAGTTACTGGGTCCCCAGTGTTTCTTTCGAAGAGCACTTTTCAGCGTTCTCAAATTTATTGGGATTTATAATGAGATGTAGGCCTTTTCCCAAATTGTTATACCATTGAATGTTTGCCTGCTAGGGCGTGAAATGACCTTAGCTGTTAAAACGCCCTTAAAAATTAATAATTATATATATATATATATATATATATATATATATGTGTGTGTGTGTGTATAGTGTGTATAGTAGTAGTATGAGTTTTCTGAAATTAGACATTTAAATTTTGGGGATGAGCACCATGTGAAATTTACTTGTTCTTGATTATTGGGTTTAAAGTCAAGCATGTAAAGTCCTAATGTAAATTAAACATTAAAATAATTTACATACATTATTAATTAAAATAATAAATTTTACAAAAGAAAGACAAGAAGTGTAAATAATAAATGCTTTACTAAAAAGGATCTAGTATTACTTTACAGTGGTAATTAAATGAATAGACATTTGTGGTAAATACATACTTGTTGTTACTGTAGAATTAATGGTGATACAAATTTCAAAAGAGATTTATGCAATGTATAAACATACGCCTTAAACATAACTGTTTTTATTATGTTTTTATTAGTTATTGATTTATAATTAAAAATCATACAAATTATTAATCACTGAATAACTGTTTTTATTAATTAGATACAAATATTTATATTATGTGCTTGGTTTGAATAAAGACTTTCTTTGTAGGTGTTGCATACTGGGACCCCCGAGGAAAAGACTGTGAGCCTTGAAAACCTTACACTATTGAGTACTGATGTGACCTTTGCCCTCGAATTCATAAACAAACAAGGTTTGTCTTTGATAATTGGCCTAATAAGCGGTGGGAAGTGCAAGGGGCAGATGCTCGCCTATCTGCTGAAGTCGTTCGTCGAGCTAATGGACCACGGCAACGTGTCCTGGGACGTCCTCGAGGGGCCGTTTATCAACACGGTTGCCGGCTACGTGAACAACCAGCCGACACCGCAGGACCCCAAGGTCATTCAGGCTTCGCTGTCGATCTTGGAAAACATCCTAGTCAACAGCACTGGCAAATACGCCCAGATTGAAAAGGAAGTGGTTTTCCAAAATCTTGAGCAGCATTTACAGACGCAGAACCCGGTCATTCAACAGAACACTTTGGCTCTCATCAATGCGTTCCTAGCTAAAGCAGATGCTGCTAAGCAGAAAGCGCTTGCAACGAAACTTTGTTCTAAACAAGTCCGCAATGCTATTCTCACTTATATTATACAAAAATCACCAGAAAAGGTAAATAAATCAGTTGATGATTTTGCAATATTATATATTATATAATACACTTTATCAATTTCTATATAACATTTTATTTGAGCTATCTATTTTTCAAATGTAAACATTACTAATAATATATTATGTACACTGAGAGGCAAAAAAAGTGGCCATCCTTAATATTTTTAATTATTAAATTCACTAATTTCGTGGTCCGCTTGACCAATTAATACATTACAATTAATTAAGGTTTTTAGTTGAGATGAAAAAAAGTTAATGGCACGAGCGGGATTCGAACCCACGATCTTCGGCTAGATACGCCGCTGCTCTACCACTTGAGCTATCGTGACCTCAATCCACCGGACATCAACTTCCTATCTCAACCCCACCGTGTTGAAAAATGGCAAAAAGGAGGGAAAACTCATAAGGTGGGATTGAGATAGGAAGTTGATGTCCGAGTGGATCGAGGTCACGATAGCTCAAGTGGTAGAGCAGCGGCGTATATACCCGAAGATCGTGGGTTCAAATCCCGCTCGTGCCATTACCTTTTTTTCATCTCAACTAAAAACCTTAATTAATTGTAATTTTTAATTATCTATTAGACAATCCTCCATTCATCTCACAACAATATTTGATTTGTTTTTAACATATTAGAGGTAAATAAAACATCTCCCACTTGTGTTTACAATTGGATTTTATAAATTAATCTTTGATTAGTCAATCTCTTTGCTTCTTTTTGGGTTCCTCTTTTTCCACAGCATCTTGATTGCTGAATATTTTGTTGCAGCGCTTGGTTGAACCCCGCTGGCAAGACACAGCCCGTCGAAGCGATTGTTAAAGATTTGGTTGTTTTCAAGTGTTGCTATCGCATTGTTTGTGATTTCGACTCCTATATAAATAATATCGGGTGGCTTTGTGTAGAAATTAACATTCCCGCATTTCTAAATATGTCATTTTCCTCTAAAATATCTTTTCCATCATTAAAAATACAAATTCCTCCATCCCTTCCATCAAATATCTTATTTCTTTTTAACGTTGGATTTGAATCTGTTTTAACCCAAACTCCAGTCATGGCATTATCAAAAATTTCGTTTTGTTCTAATAGGCCTAGACCACCATTGTAAACTAGAACACTACCATTCTGTCCACCCCATATTTTATTTCCTCTAATAATTGGATTACTTCCAGTTCTTATCTGCACTCCTGAGTATAAGTGGTTAAATATATTGTCTTCCAGTTTGCCATGGCCATTGTTATAAAAATAAACACTGACTTGTTTTCCAGAGTGAATACGATTTCATCTTAATACAGGGGTGGAGCCTGTTGTTATCCAAACGCCGGCTAAAGTATTTGCATAAACTTCATTCTCTTCAATAAGCCCTTGACCTTTTTCATGAACATAAATGCCACCATGTTGCCCATAATGGATTTTGTTGTGCCTGACAATAGGATCGCTATTCGTACTAATTTGAATTCCAGCTAGTGCATTGCTGTATATATTTTTGTGTTCTATTAAGCCTCTACCTTCTCCAAAAATATACCCACCCCCTTGTTGCCAATTGTAAATTTCTTTTAGTCTTATTGTTGGGTTGCTGTTGGAAGTTATCCAAACTTCGGCATAATTATTCGAGTGGATTCTGTTATCTATAACTATAAATTGTTCTAGTCCATTTTCATGTACATATATCCCCCCTGTCTGCCCATGGTGTATTTCACAGTGCACCATCGTGGGGTTAGCACCAGCTTTTACTTCAAATCCGGCTATTCGGTTGTTATGAATGTCATTAGCTTCAAAAAATGCCCACATCTCTTCCATGATGTATATGATTGCGACGCATTATAGGATTGGCGTAATTCTTAACCCAAATTTCATTGCTTTTTCTGTAAAACTTCTTCCTAATGTTCTGGTGGTATCATTTTTTTTTTTTTTAAGTAGTTCCATTTTTAAGTTGCAAATTTGTTTGAGTGATGGTTTTAAGTGGTACAGATTCGGCTAGCATAATAGCATTGTTTGAAGATGGAAGAAGTCAAGCGTATAGTGGCCAGGGTGCTTAACATTCCCAGAACAACTGGGTCTTCCATCGCTACCAAGATACTGGAGGTTACTCAAGAAGGCATGGATCAGGTCACCATCGTGTCACATCTCAGAGAGATGATAATTTTGTTGTTTCGAATTCACTCAGTAATCGACATTTCTACCGCTGTTGAGATCAAGCGATGTCTTCTACATGTTAATGCCAGTTTACGCACTGTAAGGTGAAGCCTTTTGTAAACTGGATTATGTGTGAGAAGGCCTACCACTGGTCCAAAACTTCTAACAATACACCAAACAGCTCAGTTAAGTCGATTGGTCTGAGCAAGAATGGACTAAAATCTTGTTTTCGGATTATTAGAGGTCATTTGGGTCATTTGACAGGTGAAAGAGGGTTTGTGAAGAACAGTAGAGTGATATATAGCTTTTTTTACCCTTTCCACCACCCTGCCGTACCTGAGGAAGACCCCATACCAGCGGACAAACGCTTTAGCTTAATCGAATTTGTATATCTAAGGGATTTCAAATAAATGGGATAAAATTACCTCCCAATGATCTTTCCTTCAGGCAGGATTGCTGGTCGATTTTTGAAAGGACCATATTTTCATTTTAAAACCTAAAACAAAACGTCTTCCCTTGCTGGTTTCCTCTTGCACATTTACTTTTCTTCATTTTATTTTCTATATATTTATATTATCTAAAATTTTCTTACAAAGAAGAGGAAAACAGCCTGGAACCCTAAACCTAAACCTATGTTTAATTATGCAATAAATAAATAACGGTAATAAAACTCTATAATTAGAATAAAAAGGAACTTGTTCATTTAAGTGTAGTTGAGGCAAAGTCTTTTAGTGCTGCAAACGATTTGATATCACAGGCTAGTTTCTGGAGATTAGGTGGCCAGTCTGCTGAGGTGATGGTCTTTTGCAAATGTTCTCTTTCTGCATTGAATTTGGTACAGCTGAAGAGTTTATGTTCGGCTGCAAATGGAGCTCTAACTCCGGAGAAGCTATGGAAGTGATGTTATGGTTTGGCCATTTCTCTGGAAGGTCACACAAACTTGAACTTCTTCGAGGGTTCCCCTGACTGCTGTGAATATATCGAAGATGTGCTATCAGACGATGTTCCTTATATGCCATTAATTGGTGACGGTTTTATTTTTATGCATTACAATACAAAGTTGGCGACTACTTGGAATGGGCTTCAATTCAATGTTGGTGTGGCCAGATTGTTGCCCCGACTTAGATCCTATTGAACACCTTTCGAATGAGGCGTCAAAGAGGGAAAAAGCGATACCAGAGAATTTGCAGGAATTAAGAATGGCGCTGTTGGAGGAGTATGAAAATATTCTTCAACACTACATCCAAAACCTAATAAAATTGATGCCACATTGAATGCAAGCAGTGATCAATGCAAGAGAAGAAAATAATCTATACTGAATTATCTTCTTGGTTACCTTAGCAACATTTTTGGTAAAATTGTTTTACTTGGTTTATTTTTATTTATTTATTTTTATTTAACTATATCCAGTAAAGAACAAAAAATAAAAATTAAAATAATGTATTTGCTAAATAAATTAAAAAAACAAGAAAAAAAAAGATGATGGCCATTTTTATTGCCTCTTAGTGTATACATTGTCAAATAAATGATAATTTGATATTATTTCTAACAAATAAATTTATTGTGATCCTTGTAAATTTTCTTGTATTATATCAAATATAATTGTTTGTGCAGTCAGAAAATCAAAACAGAATTTATTGTTGATTTTAGGTCGGTGCAGAGTTAGCTCATCAACTGTACGTTTATCAGACGTATCTGCTCGGCCTGCTTGAACCCAGAATGAGGACTAAAATGGATTCACAGGTAATTTAACAAATTTGTTCGTTATATCGCTGAAAGTTAACAATATTTGTTCAGGACCAAGACGCCCACGAGAAAATCAAGGAATTGAGGAAAATCGCCTTCGACACAGAAGGCACTGCCGGCAATGACTCCCTGGCAAAAAAACAGCTCGGCGTTTACACAAAAGACTACAAAAAGCTTGGATTTAAATACGACATCAACCCGGCTCTGGACTTCACTGAAACCCCTCCTGGAATGCTAGCTTTGGATTGTATGGTTTACTTTGCCAAAACGCAAACAGAGAACTACACGAAGGTAACTTTTGTACTTTAGAGGGAGGAAGTACTTAATAAGGAAGACCTAGTTAACTAATTAGGCCAACTTGCCTACAAACAACCTCATCCTTTATATTATGTCACTTTATATCTATCTTTATATCATTTGTTAACGCATCATTAGAAAAACAATGCACTGCTTAAACGGACTCTGGTGTAATTTGTAAATGAATGAATTCCATTCTAATTTATAAACTTGTAAATATTGTTAAAAAAAATTGGTATTTAAATAAAGCTACAAAATCTACTAAGAAATGAAACTATTATGTACTTATAAAAAGTTCAGAAAAACAAAATCAAATCAAAGTTTGAAGACATCCCATACAGCCGCAGTAGCTCAATCTTTTCCGATTTTCTTCTCAACCGTCTTTGGAAATAATAATAATAAACACATAATTAATTAAATAATTGTAGCTCAATCTGTCATAGAATTCTTGTCGAACATTTCTCATTTGTAATGGCAGATTATCGCAACATGTTTGTATACCATACACTAATTTGAAAAAAAAAAAAAAAAAAAAAAAGTAAATATTGAATTCACTAATTTTGTGGTCCGCTTGACCAATTAATATATTACAATTAATTAAGGTTTTTAGTTGAGATAAAAACGTCAATGGCACAAGCGGGATTCGAACCCACGATCTTCGGCTAGATACACCACTGCTCTACCACTCGAGCTATCGTGACCTCGATCCACTCGGACACTAACTTCCCATCTCAACCCCACGTTTTGAAGTTCCCCTCCTTTTTGCCATTTTTCAAATGTCGTGTAATCGGTTTAGATTCTCGACGACAAATGAAAAGGCCACGGAGAGCTTTAGTGAAGTATACTTCATTTTAAATCATTAAATTCACTAATTTCATGGTCCGCTTGACCAATTAATATATTACAATTAATTATGATTTTTAGTTGAGATAAAAAAGTCAATGGCACGAGCGGGATTCGAACCCACGACCTTCGGCTAGATACGCCGCTACTCTACCACCTGACACTAACTTCCCATCTCAACCCCACCTTTTGAAAAATGGCAAAAAGGAGGGAAACTTCAAAAAAATAAAAATACTTAACAATTTATTTATTTAGTAATAAAAAGGAGACTGCGGTGGCTCACTGGTGAGGGCAAACAACTACTATTTGCCATACTAGCAATCCTGGGTTTGAATCCCAGTATAGACCATGGATTTTTAATTGTGAATAATACGGAGAAAGCATTGTAAAGTGATTTGACCTCTTGACCGGCCCACCCAAGTTGTACGTTAAACCGTTGATTTGACTAAAAATCCTTTGGTTTTCTATTTTAAACAGGTTGCAATTTTTAAATTAAACATTCCTTTCAACTCATTGTTTACATTTAATAATATAAAGCAATGAGATATTTAAGGTCAAACAAGTATCTTGTTGGTGATTATTATTTCTGGGGTTATTATATACAAATACAATGATTAGGGGGGGATACATAACTTTTTAATTGAATCTGAATTGATGTAATCATAAAAGTTTTTTTTTTTTACTCCAAAAATTTTATACAGCCATTTTTTTTCATTATTCGCATTATTATTATTTATTATTATTATTATTATTATTATTATTGAGAATTAGATATTACGATATTTTTATACACTTTTATACAATCACACAGTAACATACTATTTCTAAGGAAAGCTTACAACTCACGATATACAGCCTATTCGGTTGACGATAACAAAGTACCATATACATAAAGCGGTTGTAGATTTATTTCTTTGTCATTAAAAAGTCTATCAAACATATTTCTGCATTCATTCCCGTGTTTCCTGCAGTGCATGATGATGTGTTCAAGTTCTTCGTATATTCCACCGTCCTCACAGTACGGTGACGAAATTATATTCAGTCTATTGAGGTATCCCTTGCAGAGTCCGTGATTGGATCGTTTTGCAAAAGGCCTTGTTTATATTATTTTCTTTGCTGAACCAAGGCTCTTGTCCTACTAACGGAAACATATTTTTGTGGAATACACCTTTGTTGTTTGAAAGGTATTTGGTTTGCCAATCTATCTACTTAATAAAGCATTAATACTTAATATAGCATGCAGATCTTTTCTGGGTACAGCTACATTTAGAGTGTTGTCTGTTGTGGTGGCATCTTTGGCTAGCCGATCTATGACATCACTGTGTTTGAACCCCGTATGGCCTTTGATCCAGGTGATTACTACTTTATGCCCTTTAGACCTGATCATTGCTGAATGTTCAAGGATCTCGATGATAATGTAGTCTGCTATAAACAACTTTTTGTCATTACGAAGTTGTTCAACACAGCTATGACAATCTGTACATATGACATTTGGGAATTGCTTGTCATTCGCATACTTCATAGCTTCCCTTATAGCAATCAATTCTGCACTATATATGGGTAGGTACTGTGGGAGTGAAAGCGTTTTGCTGTAATTCTGCACGGGATCGTAAAATGCACACCCGTTGTGATGAAAGTTGATATGTTACAATTTATACTGATGTTGGAAAATGGCATTGAATTTTGAACGAGCAACCCAACTCCTCCATAACCATCATTTCTATTGTGATGTATGAAATTAAAACCAGAAAATTTTATTCTATGGCTGGAGACAAGTTTCGGATAAAATAACGATATCAATTTTTAGTCTATTATCTCCTCCGAAGGTCCTTTCTTTGAAATTATAGAGCAGCAAATCCATCGAAGCAATCATAAATTCATTTTGTCAATTTTAGTTTGTATTATTCTGATATCGCATATTGGTTTGAAAATTTTTAACATCGTTTATAAGTTGCTGATTAGCTTGGAAAATATTTGAGAACATTTCTTCTGGTTTCACACATTATTTTTGAGATCTCGTGCACTTTTATGCAGCAGATTTACATACTTTAAGGCCATAGTACTGCCACGACCTCCTCGTCGGTGAGACGGTGGAAAAGGAGGTGCGGTGCACTAAAAAGGGGATTACGGGAATAAGGTTAAATTATTAAAATAAAAGGTACTTCTGTATTGTTAAGGAAAAAAAAATAAATGGTGAGAAAAGTTTTATACAAAGGATGCCTTTTTTGGGTTATTTTAATTATTCTGCACTTAATTTGGGAGTCCCCTCTGCAGTAGGTCTGTCCTTCACAACATCCTTAGCGCACCTGGCGCTAAAGGGCCTAATGCTGGCGGAGTCTCCTTCCCCGCTGGAAAAGGGTGACCACACCCCCGCTTCCACGGTTCATGTGTTGCGAGATCTCCTGAGTCGTGACAGTACATTCTCTTATAATGTTTATTTACGTTTTAGTATTGAAAGCATGGCCTTGTAAACTGTATTTCGATTGAACTTTTACATTAACTCTAATCTGATTTTTATTGATTGAATAAGGGTTTATTGAAATGATAAATGATGGAGTGAGTGTGGTGTTCAATCCTTTTCAAAAAGATACTTCCTACTCACAGTAAGTTGTTTCGCAACGATCCGGATTTTGAGCCCTTCAACCTGATGATGAGCTAAAGGGCTCAAAATCCAGATCATTGCAAAACAACTTACTGTGAGTAGGAACTATCTTTTTAAAAAAAGAATAAGGGTTTTGACTGAAGGATGGCATTTTAGAGACGGGTTGAAATTTAAGCTTTGTTTTATGTTCATTTGAAGTTGTAGGTTCATTAAAGAAATTCTGACAACTTTGCTAACAGATTAAATCTGACTGAAAGCAGTACTTCTGGAAATAGTGAATGATGGAGTGAGTGCGGTGCTCAATCCTTTTTTTAAAAAGATAGTTCCTACTCACAGTAAGTTGTTTTCTAACGGTCCGGATTTTGAGCTTTTAGCTCATCATCAGGTTGAAGGATTTCTACAACCACGTCTCTCGACATGAATTGCAAAACAGAATCCGCCGATACCCCCGCCAACACGACGTTCCAATGAGGAGCTGGTTTTTTAATGGCGCTCAATGGTAGGAACTATCTTTTTTTAAAAGGGATTGCAGAAGTTCAGTGTTTAGGAGGATAGAGATCAGAAAAGCTAGAACGAGGATGACGGCGGTGTACCGAAGATTTAAAGATTAGGAGGGAAGTGGGAAGATATTGCCTTGTAAAACCAAGGAAGTATAGCCTGCGGTGGGAAAGGTATAACCACTTCAAGCTAAAGTAAGATCACTCATGTGGGACCTCCTTGGAGAGATGAAAATGAAGCGTACAAAACAATTCATTAAGTGCTTAAGTCTTAAGTCCTCAGTTAGTCTCTCGTACATCACCAGAGTCAAAGTGTGGGAGAATAAGAAATATATATATATATTTTTGGCCTCTCAGTATGCAGAGTGGCCCCAATTGATTCAGTCACACTTACAGCTCTTGGAGGAAATTGAACGCTGAGTAAAAAATGTCCTATGAACCTGTGTCCGCAAACCCTTCAGTTCTGAGCTACAGGCAAAAAACCATGAAAAACCACGCTTTTTGACCTTATTCGGGAAATTGTTATTAAACCGTTAGCCTGACTATAAAACAGCTTGAAACAACATCTGCAGAGGATTAATTTCTGCATTGAATGAGATTAAAACCAGCCTGATCGGCCAAAAATTTCATTTTTGGTGATTTTTCAAAGTTAGGAGGTGAAGGGGTACACAAAATTCACCATTTCTGACATTTTTTATCGATTTTGCGTACATTTTCTAAAATTGCTAAGTAAGCCATTCAGATTTTTCGTTCATTATTTCATTCAGTAAGGAGTACCCATCAGAAAACAGTAACATTCGATTTAGATGAAAAGCAGTGAATTAGCCAAAATTTGAATGTTTCATTAGTCAGACTGGGGTTGGTCTAATGTGACGGAGAATTCGATCACCAACAAATGAGGTTTGTAACAGAGAATTTTTTGATAGGGTGTTCAAGTTGTGAATTTTCAATAAAAATGTCAGAAATGGTGGATTTTGTGTACCCCTCCACCTCCTAACTTCGAAAAATCACCAAAAATGAACTTTTCGGCTGTTCAGGCTGGTTTTAATCTCATTCGACGCAGAAATTAATCCTCTACAGATGTTGTTTCGAGCTGTTTTACGGTCAGGCTAACGGTTTACTAACAATTTCACGAATAAGATCCAAAAACGTGGTTTTTCATGGTTTTTTTGCCTGTAGCTCGGAACTGAAGGGTTTGAGGACAGGTTCATAGGACCTTTTTTACTCAGCGTTCAATTTCCTATAAGATAGGGACATGTGCCTGAATCGATTGGAGTCACCCTGTATATACATTTATATAATTATTACGAGGTGTAAGCATTCCCCACAATGGACTTCAAACATGGTAGAAACTGAAACCCTGATTATTTCTAATTCTATAATTATTTTGTACTATAATTATAAATATTCTTGATCATAGTATGTAATTAAAGATTTTGGTTTTCTTTATATTTAAATATAGATAGTAAAATTTGTAAATCATTAGGTTGTATTAGAGAATTCGTGCAGAGCCGATGAACACGAGTGCCCTTTTGGTAGGACGAGCCTAGAGCTTGTCAAGCTGCTCTGCCAAATGCTACAGATCGGCGAACCACCAAACGAACAGGGACAGACTTACTACCCGATGTTCTTCACACACGAACACCCCTTCGAGGAGTTCTTTTGTATATGCATTGTTCTCCTCAATAAAACCTGGAAAGAGATGCGTGCTACGATTGAAGACTTTGTCAAAGTGTTCAGCGTCGTGCGCGAACAAATCACCAGAGCCCTCGCAGACCACTCGAGCGCCTTTGACAAATTCAGGATGCGCCTTCTCTGCCTCACGTACAGCGAGATAACTTCCCTCTGGCAACAAGAACGCACCACGAGGGAAGAGTGGGAGTCTCACGCAAAGCCGATTGTTCAGTTAAAAGAAATGATAACACCGGAGATACTAGAGCTGATACAAAAACAGAGATTGGCTTTTTTGGTGGACGGTACTCGTTTCACAAAATATTCACAAAGAGGGCAGGTGATTTTTTTTAAAAACAATAATATTAATTCAGACAAAACTGACTAGTATTGTAATACTTTCAGAGAATTAAAGATAAATTCTGGTACGTAAGGTTGTCTCCGAGTCATAAAGTCTTCCACTATGGCGACTGTGATGAAAAAAGTGTTCCAACTGTCGAAAACCTTCCAAATAAACTAGCCGTTATTGATATTAAAGCTCTCGTCACTGGAAAAGATTGCCCACATATGAAAGATACCAGGTTTGTAGAATTTAGATACACGATTAGACAAAAAAAGTAATACACAAAATTTTGTAGAGGCCGAAAGACTACACATCAGCTGGCATTTTCTCTTACGTTGGAATCTGTTGATGTACAGTCCTTGGACTTTGTAGCCCCTGATGAACAGGTCTTCAATTATTGGACAGATGGGATAAATGCCCTTTTAGGTTGTACCCTTATATTTCTTTTAATATAAAAATTACAAAGAATGTTTTTTTTTTGCTTTAATCAGGTAACAAAATGGTGAGCAAAGAAACTGAAAATGATCTCGAAACGCTTCTCTCAATGGATATCAAACTAAGGCTTTTGGACGCAGAAGGTATCGACATTCCAAAAGAGCCTCCTCCAATCCCTGACGACCCTCCCAACTACGATTTCGTCTGTGACATCAAATAAAATCATAGAGGTCAAAGGCCATATTTTGTGATATTAAATTTTATATTTATGCATATCCATTCTAAATTAATGAAGAGCATTTATTTAGGTGTAATTTATTTTGTACTGATTCAGCCACTCGGCATGTCAGAATCGTCATTTGCGATAGACTTGTAATGACATTTACCGACTTATATTTAACAGAAAAAAAAGCATAACCAAAGTTTTAATTTGTGTGTTTTTTAGATTTTACTTTTTAGATATTTATAGAATCAATATCTTATATCAAGACAATTGTGTTTGAATTATGGATCCATTTTAATGTATATTATTGGTTTGCAATATAGTATGTGAATATATTTATTTTTTAGCTATAAATAAATGATATTTTAGAGTGATGAAGTTTTTTGACAAGCAATGTGTACATTTTTTTGTATAATTTCCCATTAAATAAAAATGAAACCTTTTTAAGTTGACAAATTTAATAAGTAAAATCTTGATATTTGTTTGCTGACATATCGTAAGAAAATGCTGGTCTGTTGAAAATTTTTTTTAAAAATCGTATAAAATCAATGCATTTCAGCGCACTTGGTGTAATGTATTTTGTAACATCACAATTAATTAAGGTTTTTAGCTGAGATGAAAAAAAGTTAATGGCACGAGAGGGATTCGAACCCACGACCTTCGGCTAGATACGCCGCTGCTCTACCACCTGAGCTGTCGTGACCTTGATCCGCTCGGACGTCAACTCCCCATCTCAACCCCACCTTATGAGTTTTCCCTCCTTTTGCCATTTTTCAAATGTTGTGTAATCGGTTTGGATTCTCGACGACTATTGAAATGGCGACGGAGAGCTTTAGTAAAGTGTACTTCATTTAAATTCATTATATTCACCAATTTCGTGGCCCGCTTGACCAATTAAATCATTACAATTAATTAAGATTTTTAGTTGAGATAAAAAAGTCAATGGCACGAGCGGGAATGGCAAAAAGGAGGGAAAATTCAAAAGGTGGGGTTGTGATGGGAAGTTAGTGTCCGAGTGGATCGAGGTCACGATAGCTCAAGTGGTAGAGCAATGGCGTATTTAGGCGAAGATCGTGGATCCGAATCCTGCTCGTGCCATTGACTTTTTTATCTCAACTAAAAATTTTAATTAATTGCAATGAATATTGCCGTCAAAGCATGAAAAAAGGCAATGGCAACCACAAGAAAAAAATTGATTGTTGTCATATCCTAAAGGATATATAATTTTTTTCTTTTTTTTTACAATGGATACCAGCAACTGGGGGAGTTCCCTCCTGAGCACTGCAGCTGTACAGTTTATTGTACTTTATCCCTGGCTCCATTGTTTAGGGGCTCGCAACACAAGTGTGTCCATCGAAGTCCCCAAAAAGTCCAGAGGCGATGGTGGGGATCGAACCCGCGGGATCTACTAGCCGAGAGTCTGACACCTTACTTAACCACTCAGGTACCGCGCCTCCCGAAGGATATATCAGTCATGGAACTGAAAAATCAAATCCAAGCCTCAATCAGATGGCATCTATGGTCACAAAATGAAAAAAAAAAATCTTGTCACTTTTCAGGACTTCATTAATTTTGATGATGACGTTGCAGTGACTGGATTCCTTAATGATGAAATTTCAACTGAAAACAAATGACATGGGTGGTGAAGAAGATGAACAACAGAAATACCTGAGTATTACTCTTAAACAAGCCATGGAATTGATCAATCTACATGTCATTTTTTGACTGAATTAAACGTGGATGAAAACATGTACATATAAAAAATAAAACCTTTATTTACATACATATGCACAATACACTGAAAAAATTAAAACTTTTGATATAATGTGTTCATTTTTTATTATTAGTATGCTTTTCTTGTTCTCTACATAAAGCACAAACCATGGTGTAAGTGGTGCGTACCTTCACAGAATCAAACAAAGACAATCTCCCAATGTGCAACATGTCATGTATGAGACGAACTGAAACTATTAATTTTTTTCTGCGAGGAATTTGACGAACTGCGAGAAGAGTTCATAAAAATAGTCTTATATATATGTATATAGAGTCCAATGTATATGGAATTAATCCAATTAAAAAAAAAAAATGTATAATACATGCATAAATGTAAAAGAAATATTACAAAATAAAAACAATATAAAAAGGACAACTAAGGAAACAAAATATAAAAAAATTATTTGAGTATAAAACAATATGTAAATTAAGAAAATAGCTTCCAAAATTAATTAATTATAATTTTTTATTTAAGGTCTTAATTAACATGAAAATGCTAGTGTCACGAGCAGTATTCGAACCCAGCCGAAGGTTTTTCATCTCAATCAAACCTTAGATAAAAAAGTATAAATAATTCAAATGGTAAATTATAACTACTAATTACATATTTAGCTAAAAAGAAAGTTTCGTATAAATATAGATAAAAATGATTGCATTTATCATTGTTATTGTAAATTTTTAAATTGTCTTTGTAAATTAATACATTTAAAATTCTTATATAAATAATATTGGAAAAAAATCATACAACAATATGCTGCTGATTAATTATGCAAAATAATAACTATTGAAATCTGTTGATTGAGGCATCTGTGGTAATGAGGTAGTGAACCAATCAAAAAAGCCACAAAGCACGGAGAATATCGCAATTTCAAATTGCTGAAGACAAACGAAAAATGCCTCTTCACCAAACAGTTGATGCAAGAATGGAGCGCATGGTACACCGAAGGAATGGGTTTGGTATATAAATCCATATTCCTGGAAATATGGCCAAAACCATAGTTCTCAGGAATTAATTGCACAAAAGAATTTTTTGCTTCAATATCCTGGATTTGCTCAAACCACTGTATTTGAGCAATGTATGTATGTTTGAATCCTGCTTGTAACACTACCTTTTTCATTTTAACCAAAAAGTATAATTAATTCATTTTTTTAAGCTATTTTCTTAATGTACATGCATAAAATTAGCTGCAGAGCTATTCCAAACTGTGAGTTGTGTGATGAACTGGAAAACTTAAATCATATAATTTTGACCTGCCCAGAATATAAAGAGACGATACAGACATTTTTCAACAGGGCGTATATGCTGAGAACTTTTGAACGATCATTTTACTGGGAAAGCTTACTGGAAATGTGACATGTATAAATTGATATATGCATTTTTGAAAGAATGTTACACTGAAGTGTGATACTATGATGTAGACTTTCCTGTTGTTGTACAGGTGTTATGGTAATTATATACTTATTTCATCTTCTGTGTTCATTGTTTTAATTATTTAAATTAATTTATTTATTATGTGATGCATACTTATGTATTTATTATATAATGTGTATATGAATGTAGTATTACTGTATGCTTATAGCAAACCAATACAGTAAATTAAAAAAAAAAAGAAGCCTATTCATGAGTTTTTTTTTAGGGTTTGCAACGGCAGAGGTCATATCAACCCTCAGGGTGCTGGTGTTTTTTTTTTTTTAAAAAGCCTATTTGTATGTCGGGTTCGAATGCGGGACCGCTGGATTCGAACCCAGGACCTTTACTTACAGCGATGAGCGCCGTATCAACGCCTAAACCCTTGCGGCTACCGACGCCCCTAAGCTTTCTTGTTTGTGTCTTGTTTCTGTTTAAAAGTTTATTTGTCTACCACTGTTTATTTGTACTTTTTATTTTTTTACATGCGGTTATCCTTCCCACATGTATGTCTGTTCTTTTACTTTCATTTTTGGTCATTTTCTACATTATTTTTGAGTCTGACTCTGGTCATTTTTATGGCTGGTGGTCTCAGGTTTTTTGGTATATCTTTTGTTTCTCTCCATTTCGTTTTTTTACTTCATTTTTGATTAGCTTAGAACATTTCTGTCACATATATAGCTTGCAGACTTACACTGTGCTTTCCACTGACGGATTTGTCCGTCCAAGAGAACCATTAATTTAAATAAAAAATTATCAAAATAATATTATATATAACTGTTTAATGGTTGGTCTGTTGGTGCATTTCAACATTTTGTCTTCATCAGAGTGTCTGTGACAGAAACCTTATAAAAGAATGTAGACTTCAGAAAAATCACCGGGAGCAACCATTAAGAAAAAATGTCAAAATGCGTCTGGCAAACCAAACCAGCGAGGATAGGAAGACCAAAATGTTAGGTAACGACCAACTTACAGATTCATCACTCCACATACTAAAGCCAAATCTCATTATTCAATCAACCTTTAATGTAATTTTAAAAAATATGATATTTTTATGAATCTACTAAATATATGAAATCTCGGATGTTAAAATTTATTATTTTGGTAGTCATAAAATATTTTCTACCATTGTAATAAAATAAAATAAATTTAACAGACCCACCGTGGAATGCCACCTGAGGAACCATAGAGCATGTACCTCCTGAGCGTCTCCGTATGATATTATGCCATCTGAAAATTTGAGGCCCACTCTCACCTCGAGAACTCATCCTTAATCTTCCAATGTCTAATTCACAGGTTCCTGTGCGCATTGAAACCTGGCCATTTTCTGAGTCGTGGTAAAAAGAAGAAATGAGAAGCCGAGCATTTTTTTCATTCTTCTTCTTAAAGTCCTGGAGGAAATCGAAACATTTCACACTTGTCTTATTAGATTTCTTATCTCATTACCTGTAATGCTGCAGTTTCGCTGAGCCTGATGATGATCTAATTTTCTCTGGTCTGTAGACCTAGGTCGACCCTAGTCTAGTGAGAAGTCCTGTTTCTCTGAAGAACCCTTCCTATTGTTGAGTGATTTACACTCAATCTCCTGGCGACTTATTTTAATAATGTTATGACCCCGACACTGTCATATGCTAACGCTTGACTGGAGCCATTGAAAAACGGTTTAAGGATAAGAATAAATCAAATGAAATCATCAAAGGAAAAGTGAATAAAGTATTATTTACTGTTTATTTTGGCTGGGATAGCTCCTAATTACCTGTTACTAATGTACAAAAACAATGGATTTAATTTTAAACTAAAAAAATTGAGTGGTGTGTTAAATTTGTCCAACAGTGTATTAAATAAATTTTATGATCAACCATGTCCAGTTGTTGACTTGGCCATGTAGTAACAACGACTTTTTTTGGTTTGAAGGTGTAAATACAGCTGGAGTAAAATGTAGGAGTTAAAAGAATTTATTGACACTTAATAAATGACTTATATTTCAGGATATACAGATAATTAATGTATATATAATATTAACAGCTTTTTTTACGATAAATAGATTAGAAATGCATAACAGGCAATTTTTTTTCAGATTTTACGATTTGGGTTGCCCGGACCCAATAACAAAATATAAAATACATTTTTTGTGTGGATAAAACTCAATGCAGCGGCTTGGGATAAATACATACGAACCGGGAAAGTCTTTTCCCATCACTCGAGAGAGTTAAGCATGAGAAGCTGCTTGAGTACTTTGGTCTGACTGGTCTCCCTTATCTCCCCGGCTAGGAACATCTCGTCGACGACGGTGTATACCTTGTAGAAGTTGAAGACGAGGTCCAACTCGCAGACGTTGTGGAAGTATTCGTTGAGTACTTCCACAAAATTGTGAATTGCCTCGAGGTAGCAAAGGTTGTTGTCGTTCACGTCGACGCAGATGCAGAAGTAGAGGCCGGCGTAGCGCCTGTAGACGATCTTGAAGTTGCGGAACTCGACGAAGTTGGTGTGCTTCGCGTCGCGGACCGTCACGACTGCGTGCACCTCCTCGATCAGCTTCTGCTTCTCGTCGTCGTCGAAGTTCATGTACCATTTGGCGAGGCGGGTCTTCCCGGCCCGGTTCTGGATCAGAATGAAGCGGATCATCTTCGGATGGTCAAAACGGCATGCAAAATGGAAAAAGAAGACCGTCGGACGGCCTACGAAACGCCCCTCAAACGCGTAACACTATCTAGACGCGACTGATAAGAGTTAAGACCAAATATAACCTGAAAAGAATGTAACCGTTCTGATAAAATCATTTAAGAGGCCCATAGACTGTCAGCTAGCGATGGGGAGAACAAATAACGATTCTTTTAAATGAATCGATTCTCTTCGATTCAATCCCTCGGGTGAGTCGATTCTTTTTTCAGATTCTTCGATTCCTCCCCTCCCACTCGGCTTACAATAAGTTTTTATTTATTGGTTCCTCCCAAATTTCCCACCATGATTCAAATTAATTTTCAATTCTAGAATTCAATTGCCACAACGCAAAATGTAATATAGTATTAATATTAAGTATATATGTATTATGAAAAGCAACGATGATGGTATTATTATTTAGAGAGTGTGAGATGCTTTCTGGGGTGATGTAGATTTAGAAAAACATTTTCTTTATCGTGTCAACGTTTCGATCTTTTTTCAATTAATTAACCTTTATGTAAGGTATTGGTGTCACGAGCGGGATTCGAACCCACGACCTTCGGCTAAATACGCCGCTGCTCTACCACTTGAATATCGTGTCTTCGATCGTACGTGACACTGACTTTTTTTATCGAGATAATCGGTAATAGGTTTAGAAAAACATTTTCTTTATTGCGCCAACGTTTCGAGCTTTATTGATCATCTTCAGGGCCTTGTTTTGCCTGCATTTCAACAAAAAGGTTCTCTATGGATTGCAGATGCAGGTGTCTTGTCATTGCTAGCGATGCCCTTCAGAATAATCTTTGTTTGTTGTCCATGTGTAATTGATATATGTTCATACAATTCCATGTTGTCCTTCGTTCCTCTTGTGCAGAAATGTGTGGTGTTTAATGTCCATTAATTAATTATTATTTAGAGATCGTAAGATTCGGACTGGGGTTAAATAGGTTATAGG
Organism: Cimex lectularius; assembly: GCF_000648675.2. Classification (NCBI taxonomy): domain Eukaryota; kingdom Metazoa; phylum Arthropoda; class Insecta; order Hemiptera; family Cimicidae; genus Cimex; species Cimex lectularius. The sequence goes on along the minus strand of NW_019392672.1, from coordinate 627,380 downwards.
TTTAGAAAAACATTTTTTTTTATTGTGCCAACGTTTTGAGCTTTATTGAGATCATCTTCAGTACTTTGTTTAGCCTGCGTTTCAAAAAAGATTCTTTGATTGCATTTGGCTCTAGTTTTACCTACCTGTTCATTCCATTCTGTCCAATTTGATTTTTATGTTCCGAATTTTACAAGTACAAATTAAGTATGTCAATCATCAAGATATTTAGGTATTATTGAATGTGTGGCACATAAGACATATTGAAAAAATTCAATTATTTTTTAACCCCATTATATTTCGTGATCCGATTGACCAAATAACTTCTTTCAATTAATTAATCTTTATGTAAGGTATTGGTTGAAATGAAAAAGTCATTTGTCGCCGAGAATCGAATCTTGATTACACGACATTTGAAAAAAGGCAAAAAGGAGGGAAAAGTCGAAAGGTTGTAGTAGATGGGGAGATGGTGCCCGAGTGGATCGAAGTCACGACAGCTCAGGTGGTAGAGCAGCGGCGTATCTAGCCGAAGGTCGTGGGTTCGAATCTCGCTCGTGACACTAACTTTTTCATCATTAATTGAAAGAAGTTACTTTTTAACCTTTGTATTCATAGTGATATCTCTTTCCATCACCTAATGAGAAATCGACTGGCTAATTTATACAATTTTAATTTCCTACATATACTACATCTAATTTTAAAAACTTGAATGGGAGGGGTCGGCCCTGGATTGAAGCCCTGTTCTGTGGAAGGGGTCCGCTGGCTAAAAAGGTTGGGAAGCCCTGTTCAAATGGAAACTTGTATCTTTATTAGATGAAGGTATACAGAATTACGTATTATCAATGAACTTATAAACTTTGCCCAATTAGCTTAGCTCAAATTATAGTTTATTAGCCTGCTTTGGACTTCGGACTTTTGAAATTTGGACTGGATTATTGTCGGATGATAACTCCTTGATGGTGAAAAATTGGTTATAAAAAAAATCTTTTTGTTCAAAAATATGTCGGGAATAATCGGTCTGTAACGAGGACACAGCGGTCCCACTGGAGGTCTCATTTGTAAAACTCAGTCTTTTTTTTATAAATTCAGTAAAATATTTTAATTTCTGTGGTTAAAATAATTCTAAGCATTTCATTTAAGTCACCATTAGGAAAACGTCTATGTAAGCCGGACAGATCACTCCCTTCTATTTTAGCACTTGGAAAATGATAAGCAGATATTCAAATAAAAACCTAACCGTGCAAAAAGGGCCAAATTTCACACCCTCTCCAAACAATTAGCCTATCAATGTAATGATACCTACACAGTGGACAAGTCCGTTCTTTTTCTAGTCCATAAAAGAAAAGATACAATTTCCAGACTCCCTTCCAAAATTAAAGTAGTGATATCTACTTGATCCATCTCGCTCCACTCCTAGTTTTATGAACAATACAGTTCTTTTATTTTTATTGGTTAACAATTGGCTGGTTTCTGAATGAGAATTGGAACATTTTTCTTTTGTTATGAGTTCTCTATCTTCCCTTCACCCACTTCTGAACAAGCATGGTTCTGATGTTTTAATCCTCATTTAGATAAGCATTAAAACTTCGAGAATAGCAATTTGGCTTTTAAATTTATTCCAATTAATAAAGGTTTTTAGTTGAGATAAAAAAGTCAGAGTCACGAGCGGGATTCGAACCCACGACCTTCGGCAAGATACGCCGCTGTTCTACCACTTGAGCTATCGTGACCTCGATCCACTCAAGACACCAACCTCTTATCTCAACCGCACCTTTTGAGTTTTCCCTCCTTTTTGCCATTCTTCAAATGTCGTGTAATCTGTTTGGATTCTCGACGACAATTGAAATGGCGACGGAGAGCTTTAGTGAAGTGTACTTCATTTTCATTAATTAAATTACTAATTTCGTGGTCTGCTTGACCAATTAATACATTACAATTAATTAAGGTTTTTAGTTAAGATGAAAAAAAGGTAATGGCACGAGAGGGATTCGAACCCGGAGGGATTGAAAAATGGCAAAAGGAGGGAAAACTCATAAAGTGGGGTTGAGATGGGGAGCTGATGTCCGAGTGGATCGAGGTCACGATAGCTCAGGTGGTAGAGCAGCGGCGTATCAAGCCGAAGGTCGTGGGTTCGAATCCCTCTCGTGCCATTAACTTTTTTTCATCTCAACTAAAAACCTTAATTAATTGTTTCCATCTTTATTGAGATCATCTTCAGGGCCTGGGATTTAGAAACATTGTTTACATTTAACAATTACATTTATGATGTGGAAAAGTGAATTTATACAATGCAAAATATATTTTTTAAATTCAATCAATGTATTTCTACTCACTCAATGATCTCAATAAAGACCGAAACGTTGGCACGATAAAGAAAATGTTTTTCTGAAACCTACATCATACCAGACCGCATCTCACGATTTGTGCATAATCATCGATTAACGGTCACTAATCACCACACAATTTTTTTTAATAAGTAATTCTTTTGACCTGAGAGTTGGCCTTTGTTATACTGTTTTTTATATTTAATTAAATTTTATCATTTCACTGTACAAATAATCATTATTGATTTCACACGTTTGTTAGAGTAAATGATTTAATGACAATGATTCTAAGTTTCTTTTATGTTGGAACACTCTCCTCCCTTGACAACGGTTGAAGAAATCATTTCTCTCCTATTTCGTCTTCGTAACCTTCTGGCAAGGGGTTGACCTTAGGATTGTGAAAAAGCGTGCGGTTTCCATCTCCCCATGGATATTTCTAAAAAGGAAATCAAGTTATATCTACTGGCCGACTGTGGGATTTAACAAAAAGTCAATTATTTGCGACCACTCACGGCTTCTCTTTTCCTCAAGTGCGGGTAGGCGACAAATGGCTGCCTCTCATGTTCATGTTCTGGACCTAACAGCACGTATGTAGAACCTATCATGAGTGGGATGCCCAAAAACAGACTCAGCGCTTTGTAAATTAAATAACTTCCACCTGCAAATAACAAAAGTTGACATAAAATAAATGTAGGGCCGGATGAATTGATTTTTATCAGTTGTTTTTAAGAATAAAGAAATTTTGGTTTCTCACTAACAATGATAAATTCTTACGACTTTTTTTCTTATTAATTTTAAATACAATTTTACAGTAAAGAATTTCGTTTTATATATTACATAATGTTTTATTATACATTAAACAAAAAAAATTAAAGGCCTAAAATAATTTATTAAGTGTTGTTGTAGAGAGGGCAATGAATTAAAATTAAAAGAAATATGAGCTGTTTTGGTCATAGGGGAGGATATTTAAATAAAAACATCGATATTATACAACTAGATCCTCAAATACGGCTCTTCTCTGAAAATAACCTTTCACTTTATTTAAATAATTATAAAACTCCATTTTTCACGGAAAAAACTGTCCAATTGTCACCTGCTTATTGCTCAACAAATGCTTATTGTTATTATCCACGTACCTTGTTGCATTTCTTATTGTACATACTGTCCTTTCTACACTTCTTCACGGAGAACAACACAAAGCAATGTAGTCTAACATTCATTTCTAAAATCCTCAAATATTTATTGCTGATTTATATAAGCGCGGCCTAGCACAACAACCAATTCGGTGCTGGCGCCCAAGGAAATGCCACCCTAGAACATCAATGACCCACCGTGGAATGCCACCTGAGGAACCATCATCGGCCGTACGTTTCTCCCGAGTGACAATACGAACCACCACCAATTTTCCAATGTCGCAAGTTTCAGTGTGGATTGAATCCAGTCATTTTCTGAGTTGAGGTAAGAAGACGTCAACGAGCCGGCTGCCAGGTCCTGAGGTCATTTTCATTGAGCCTTCTTTTTACAGTCTTGGATGAAACCAAAACATTTCGGACTTGTCTTATCAGATTTCTTATCTCATTTTCCGCAAAGATGCGGTTTCGTAGCCTGATCTCTGGTCTGTAGGTCGACCCTGTCCTGGTCTTTCGTGTGAAGCCCTGTTTTTCTTAAGCGCTGAAGAACTTATAGAGCTTATTGTAGAGTGATTTACTGTCTCCTGGCGACTTTGCGCTGGCTGTTTTTTCCCCTAATAGTGTTAAAAACCTGACACTGTCATACTCACTCAATTATCTGACTGGAGCCGTTGAAATAGGTTTAAGAATAATAATAAATTCAATTAACTAACGTTTTTAGTTGAGTTAAAAAAGTCAGTGTCACGAGCGGGATTGGAACCCACGATCTTCGGCTAGATACGCCGCTGCTCTACCACTTGATCGTGATCTCGATCCCCTCGGACTTCCCATCTTAACCCACCTTTCGAATTTTCCCTCCTTTATACCATTTTTCAAATGCCGGTAATCTATTTGGCTCTCGGCGACAAATGAAATGGCCACGGAGAGCTTTAGTGAAGGTATAATTCATTTTTACTTATCGAGGTCACGATAGCTCAAGTGGTAGAGCAGCGGCGTGTCTAGCCGAAGATCGTGGGTTCGAATCCCGCTCGTGACACTTACTTTTTTATCTCAACTAAAAACCTTAATTAATTGAAATATATTAATTGGTCCAGCGGACCACTAAAACTAGTGAATAATAATAATATCAAATGAAATCAACGGAAGAAAAATATTAACTGAAAGCGATCTTTAGGCGCAGCAGAATGGAAGGTCATAACTTTTTGTGCAAAGGGATTAATCAATACAAAATTAAACAAAGGAAGTAAAAAAAGCATTATTTACTGTTTATTTTGTCTAAGATAGCTCCTAATTATCCATCAGTGTGTATAACCAATCCAATTGAGGTCGATTGGGTATTCAATATTTTGCCATCGCCTTCTCTCACTCTCACATTCACGCTAATAAACACATTCATCGTAAGTATAACACAAAATAACATATGTATCCATTACTATAAACTATAAAACATCCCAGTTTCCTCTAAAAATAGGAACTGGGTACCTGATAGTTGAGCACAACTCTCATATGGGGTAACACTCCTGCACGGTCTTTTTAAGGAGCCACGGACTGACAACATTCACTTATGAGGGACACTTCGAACAAAATTTCACATGCCATACGTGGGCACAAAATTTTCCAATAACTCTCAATTTTGTTCTTTTTCTTCTTTATTATTTGTTTTGTCTAAGACACCTTAGATTGATTTTTATAGGCAACATTATAAGTTAGGTGCTTTATTTACTTTATAAATAAACCGACTCACTTTGTCTGATGAATGAATAACGATTACGTAATCTTAGGAAATAAATAAATAGAGAATAATAACAATAGCAAGTGCTATTTTACATTCATTTTTTGTTTTTCTTACACGTTCAACACTTTGTAAATTTTGAGCTTTAATTAATATTTGGCAGTGAATTTTGTACAAAATTATCTCGGTCCGGAAATCACAGTCTAGTTTCTAGTTTAGTGTATCGAAAGAAAGAGCAAAACCGTTCAATCTAAATTAAAAATTTACCTTTGGGATCCCTTTGCGAGGCGGACTTGTCACAATACCTCGCCGCTTTGCAATCTAATTCAAATTTGTCTTGTTTCCTCATGCATTTTTTAAGGGGTTTTTTCTCCTTTTTCTCTCTGTCCTTTGGCTTGCATTCTTTTGGCCCCTTATCAACAGGCCGTTTTTCAAGGAGTAGGACGCTCCTGGAGAAATCTCTGCAGATTTGAGCGGCGTTCCATTGGCAGATTGTTCTTAACATAATTCTTCAAATGTACAGCAACCAACATAAAAACTAGGCGTTCAACGGATTTCTTCAAACTGGGGTTGCAGCCATTCTTCCTTGTCTATTGCTATTTGTTCCGCTTTTTCAATACACGCAGTTTCAGTTTTACAAAGCCATTAAATAATTTTATTTTCTACGTTTAATTTAATGTTTTAACTCACACCTAAAAAACACATCCACTCAGTTTTTGAATTGTTGAATTTGTCATATGTTTTGTCAAAATTAGTAACTGCTGGATAAAATATTTAAATTTCTTTTCATTAGAAAATATTAATACTTTTTCAAGACCACAAACTGTTTAGGGATTAGAAGGTCTCGCAAGATTAAAAAGTTTAATGAATTTTCAATGATATAATATAGAAAAACGTTATTTTCTAATTAACTGAATGGATCCCTAATGATCACCAAAATATATTGCATTACTTTTCTTATCAGTACAAGTCAGTAATACCATACCGCAAATACAATTTGCAAAATTATTATTTTATCTTTTATATTATTCTCCGTCAAATTAATTCAGTGTCGAGCAGCAAGCCATACGCGATAATGAAAAGCTGAATAATATCTTTTAAAGAATAATTAATTGAATGAAGTAACTTGGTCAATTGAGCCCTAAAACGTAAATGGATTAATATTTTTTATAGAATTGCCATTTTCATTAAAAAAAATCCTTTTTCCTACTAATTTGGCAATTCATTCTTATAATAATCACTCCAAAAATGAGTTTATATCGGGTCACAATAATAGTGTTTCCCACATGAGAACTTACATTTTCTATGCTCTCCCTGCTAGTATCAAAACGATTAATCGTTTGTCCATTTTTAAAAGGACAATAATAATATTTTTGAAGATTGTACAGGGTGTTCTTTTTAGATGGCCCGGCTGCATAAAAACTATCAAAAAAACAAAAAAATAGTGTTTGATATTTTTTAGTCTAGTTTCAAATTTTTACCTTTTTTTTGGAGACAAATTATACAGTGTTTCCGTTCAATTTCAAAATTTCAATTACGGCACTATTTCAATGGCATACTAAACCGTTGGAATTTGCGAACGCTTAGCATGCCATTAAAAATAGGATGTATGGAAGAACGTTTTTTTCAGCTTCCCAAATCGTGAATTTGTGCAAGGAACGTTAGAAGCTTGTCATAATCTGAGAGTCCTGAAGTCCCTGGACAAGGTAAGAGCGAAACGGCTTAAAATTGTAAGTCCGGAATACATCTCTATGCATCCGTCCCACAACTCGACTGCATGAAGCGAAATTCCACCAATGTCAATAAAGCAGTCGCTGTTGATCGGAAAAATGTGCTCTCGGTTTATTTTGAACGGAATACTGATTGTAATGAATAGGTACTATTGTAAAAATGTGTGGTGGTTAGTGACCGTTAATCAGTAATTATTCAGAAATCGTGAGATGCTGTCTGGTGTGATGTAGGTTTCAGAAAAACATTTTCTTTATCGTGCGAACGTTTCGATCTTTATTGAGATCATCTTCAGGGCCTGGGATTTACAAACATTGTTTACATTTAGCAGCGGCGTATCTAGCCGAAGATCGTGGGTTCGAATCCCTCTCGTGCCATTGACTTTTTTATCTCAACTAAAAACCTTAATTAATTGTAATATATTAATTGGTCAAGCGGACCACGAAATTAGTGAATTTAATATATTTTTTATATTCAATCAAAGTATTTCTACTCACTCAAAGTGTTTGTCTTCTGTGTAATTGTGCCATTCTTGCGTGTCGTGGTGAGAGTGCCAGTGAGATATTGCTGTTTTGTGTTTATATATTTATAGATTACATATTTAAATATTTTTTGTTTATAGATTTTGAAGGGATGGGGAAGGAAGTCGGTATAGAAAAGAAATTTTTGTATAAGGCGTCGGCTTCTTTGAGGTGAATAGAGCCGACGAAGGGAAAAAACGTTGGTAATGGTTCGGCTAGATTATCCTTTCAGGATTATATAGAAGTTAAATGTAAACAATGTTTGTAAATCCCAGGTTCTGAAGATGATCTCAATAAAGATCGAAACGTTGGCTCGATAAAGAAAATGTTTTTCTGAAACCTACATCACACCACACCGCATCTCACGATTTCTAAATAACTATTGTAAAATTTATTTACTTCCAGTAATTAAGATTTGTTCTCATAATGAGAGTTGTCAATCAATGTACAGAATATAAATAATAAAGGCAATGTTTACTTTAGTGAAGAAGCAAATTATTGGACAACGAAACAAACAAAATCTGTTTTTTCAAACTTTCTGCCATAGCTTTGCCATTTTTTGACCAATTTAAAATTAGATTGCACCATTGTTCTTAGCGTAAAAAATCCTTTAAATGGTATGTCGGGATGTATTGTACTAGAAATTTTGAAGTTGTACTGAGGTACGCTGTATAATTTTTATCAAAAAAAGGTAAAAATTTGAAACTAGACTAAAAAATATTAAACAAGTATTTTTTGTTTTTTTGGTGGCGTCGTTGGTCCAAGAGAAATCCAGCGGGGCCATTTAAAAAGGACACCCTGTATAATTACAATCGTACTATGATCTAAATGAATTTTTTAGTTCTTCAAGGCCATGATACCTTATTGTGATATTTTTGTAATAATATTTTAAGTCTGATTGTTCTAATTTATTTGTATGTCGACGTGTAAATGCATAATTCGACAATAAATGAATCTATTTATCCTCAAAACCGGGGAGAACATCAATCCAGTCCCATATTATGGTTCAATAGCAAATTATTACTTGAGAGATCACACCGAAATTGTTATTTGAGATAATTCATCAGGAGATCGACTCGTCGTTAAACGGGATAAAACGAAATGGAAATACAAAAAAAAAATCAGAGACCACAGAGGGATTCAATCAAAACAGCAACCGATTCAACCAGAATTTACCACCCCACGTAGGTCCATATCAAAAACAGAGAGAGACTACAATAATATTTACGCTTTTCCTAGGCCAAATTATCCAAAATCGAAATTGCAGACAGTAGAGTTCACAAGCCAGTTCAGTATGCAGTGCCGTATCGATGGGACGTCTGTTACAGCTCCGCACGTTATATAACTTAAATCCATTATAGTTCGTGGTCCGATTGCCCAATTAAATTTTTTCAATTAATTAATATTTATGAAAGGTATTGGTTGAGATAAAAAAGTCAGTGCCACGAGCGGGATTCGAACCCACGACCTTCGGCTAAATACGCCGCTGTTCTACCACTTGAGCTATCGTGACTTATCTCAACCAATACCTTTCATAAATATATAACTTAAAACCATCTTACTTTGGAACACAATGGAATAAATTATACATTTACAAAATAACAAGTTTTTAAGGGGAAAATCATTTACAATATATCATTTTCGATGTGTCCACACACTTTCATACCCGGCATTGAAGTCTTCCACAATGTTTAAGTCTGGGTTTAGCTCGCCCTAATAGAAAATGTTTAGCAAGAGGCGTAAAATTTATTCGTTATTTAAATAGAGCGAAGTCAGGGTTCTCAGTAGCCCGGTGCACAGCGGTTGCTCCGAGATGAGCTGCGACCGGTTGTGTTTGGACTACTTTACATTCAACAAAAGCGGTGAAGCACATTTATTTTAAAAAATTTCGCAATGAGGTGAACGATTTTATGATTTATGCATTAACAGTTACAACCAGGGAAAATAATTTGATAAAAAATCGATGACAAAGAAATACAACAAGCGAACGGATAACACGATTTCCCTAGAAATAAAAAGGTTCAACAAATAGAAAAGAACTGACATCGGTCTTCATGACAAAACATCTAATCTGGAATCGTACCTATGGGAGCACATTCCAAACTTTTCTCATTGTTATATAGCAGTCTGCCAGACTTTTTACTCTTTTTCGAGAATTTTGAATAATTTGTGTTGATTAGAATCGCCTCTCATCCACATTCTCGTGGGAGTGGCCAGCAAAGGATGCAAACGGGAGGAAGTGGGCAATAATGAATCTGGAACCTGGGACCTGTGTGGATGACTCATTTTTTCATCCTCTTCCCGACAAAATGGAGCAGCTGCCTCGTTCGAAAATTCGTCCTCACTCTCAACCTCTATTGCATACTGGAGAGTCAAAAATACGCTAGCGGCAGAACGTTTGAGCACATTTGCTAATTTATAAGGTTTTTCCTGGCAAAATGACATGCATTCTTAAAATAGGCTTGATGAAAACAATTCCAGAGATCAAGAAAATTGAAAGGTTTTTTGAAACAACTCCATTGATGAAATTCTACCATAAAAATTGAATAATAATAATAAATCTTTATTTGCAAGAATGTACATTACATTATATTCACAACAAAAATAAAATTTTGGTACATCCTTGCCTGCTACCTTGTACTAGACAGCAGGAGTTTTTGGAGATCCTCAGAGGAATAAACAGAATATATCTTTACAAAAGCATAATGAAAAACAAACATAATACAGAAGAAGCGTGTAATATGAAAAAAAACTACTTTAAACAACATTAACAAAACTAAATTTTGTTATAATTTTTAAGTTCACTAATTTCGTGGTCCGCTTGACCAATTAATATATTACAATTAATTAAGGTTTGTAGTTGAGATAAAAAAAGTCATTGGCACGAGCGGGATTCGAACCCACGATCTTCGGCTTGATACGCCGCTGCTTTACCACTTGAGCTATCGTGACCTCGATCCACTCGGCTACAAACTTCCCATCTCAACCCCACCTTGTGAATTTTCCCTCCTTTTTGCCATTTTCAAATGTCGTGTAATCGGGTTGGATTCTCGACGACAAATGAAATGGCCACGGAGAGCTTTAGTGAAGTATACTTCATTTTTAATCATTAAATTCACTAATTTCGTGGTCCGCTTGACCAATTAATATATTACAATTAATTAAGGTTTTTAGTTGAGATAAAAAAAAGAAGGAAAATTCAAAAGGTGCGGTTGAGATGGGAAGTTGGTGTCCGAGTGGATCGAGGTCACGATAGCTCGAGTGGTAGAGCAGCGGCGTATCTAGCCGAAGATCGTGGGTTCGAATCCCGCTCGTGCCGTTGACTTTTTATCTCAACAAAAAACCTTAATTAATTGTAATAATTTTTAAGGTTAAACCAGTATTTTTTTAATATTTTTTTACGAGGGTTCGCAACAGCAGAGGTCATATAAACCCTCGGGGTAACGGTGTTTTTGCAAAAAAGCCCATTTGTAAGTATGTCGGGTTCAAATGCAGGGCCGCTGGATTCGAACCCGGGACCTTTACATTACAGTGATGAGCGCCGTGTGAACGCCTAAACCGTTGCGGCCACCGACGCCCCTGAGAAAAACGAACATAAACTTTGTTAACGTAAGTCTTCA